>NC_057805.1:208020125-208239029 GCF_018294505.1 Triticum aestivum
AACGCTAAGATAGATAGTGGGGTACCTCTCCGGCGAGCCCCCTCCCCGCTGCGGGTGGTTCTTTCTTAACTCCGGCGAGACCCCCCACCCCCTGAAAATTGACTGACCCAAAACTTGATTCAGTCGACTGAAGTGTAGCTAAATCAGAGCAGAGCAACAACACGAGCGAGGGGGAGAGCAGCAGCAGCAGCGCGAGTGAGCGAGCGAGAGCCGGAGCACCAGCAGCAGCACGAGCGAGCGAGCGAGAGCCGGAGCAGCAGCAGCTGGGCAAGCGAGCGAGCGAGCAAGAGCCGGAGCAGCAGCAGCAGCGCGAGCGACCGAGCGAGAGCCGGAGCAGCAGCAGCAGATCCGGCTGGTATGGACGCCGCCGCCTAAGGGGCCTCGCACTGGGGGAGAGCCGCCGTGGAGATGTCACCCGCGGCACCGACTTCGAGGTAGCCGCTCCATGGGGGTGTGGGAAGGAGCACCGTCGGCGCCGGGAGGTCGAGTTAAGGAGAAGGTGTGATGCGATGAGTGTACAACCTCTTTGGTGGCGCCGAGTAGGCCTCAACTTTGTCCGAGGAGTCGGTGTGGATGCTGCGGTTCCGGTGGAGCAGGTTAAGGCGGCGTTGTGGGGATGGAGCAGCCGCGATAGACGAGGCAATCGTCGGAGCAGCTCCTTGGAGGTGGAGGACGGGGCGGCTGAACCAGAGGGACGACGGATCCTCATCCGTGGAGGTGGATGAGGGACGTCGAGCTGTTGTGGTGGACGACTTCGTCGGGGAAGAGGCTCCGGCTGGGCAGCGGTGAGGTGGCGGACGGAGGAGGGTGGGGTTTCGTGGCTGGAGCGGAGAGGTTATGGCGGCCAGATTTCGAATGGCAAAAAGGAGGCGATGGGAGGGGGAACCATGACTTAGGGACGCGCTTGTCCAAAATGTAGGGTGTGCTACAAAAGTACCCCCACCGATTTGAACTAGCGGCCCTTTCGGCTCAGGGTTAGAAGGGGAATTTCGCGTGTCGGGATTTGGCAGCTGGAGGGAGTTTTCGCGCGCGTTGTAATTTCGGGATAGCAAGGCGCGGGTTGTGAAGGTGGGAGCACGATATCTGATTTTTTGGGATATAACAAGGCGCGGGTTGAATTTTAGGGACAAGCCTAATGTGTAATATTGCACTTGTACGTACCAAATCAATTCGTACTTCACTCAACGAAAAAAAACTATTCACACCACACAAAGAGAGAGTCTTGTCCCGTTTTACTATACAAATGCTATTCAAAGCTACTCCCTCCTTCCATCTATATAGGGCCTAATGCGTTTTTCTAGGCTAACTTTGACCAAATATTAGAGCAATAATATATGACATGCAACTTACACAAAGCACACCGTTAAATTCGTGTGTGAAAGGAGCTTTCAATGATATAATTTTCACATTGTGCATGTCATGTACTATTAATCTTGTCAATAGTCAAAGGCAGTCTTAAAAAACGCATTAGGCCCTATATAGATGGAAGGAGGGAGTATGAATCCATGTTATCAATTAAAAATTTTCACTGGCTATATAATGCATGTAACCTACTCATGCCAACATTTTAGTGCATTCCAAATGTCTATACTACCGCTGCAATTCAAACTGAATTTGAATTTGTTTCTCTATTTCAATAAGAATCTACAATCATGATTGTTGCCAACTTCAACCATCATTCGTGTATTACCTTAACAACACACCACATGATTACTATAGAGATAGATATGAACTATGTGTACTATATGAACTCAAATTCAATTTTTTGAATACACTTGATGTTGATTCCAAATAATAGTACATTTGATGTACTAACTAGATATTCATAATCTAAACCATGTTTCATATGTACACCGTGTTTATCACACAAAGTATAGTGCCCGGCCCCCTACATTATGACAAGTATTTAGCCCTGAGCTGGAAAAGCCACACATTAGTCCAAATTATAATCAATGTTCTACATTATGATATCTTCTTCAAGTATCTGTATCCACTTTTTTATAATGAATTATGATCTATGTTCGTCTTTAACACCTTCACGGTCCTATTCTCTTTGTAGCTAGCTAGCGCTAATTTTCTATCGTGCATGCACACGCCCGCCCCCCTCTCACCCTCCCTCAGCGTCCCCACCATCACGCACGTTCGTTATTTCTCTTTAGGTCATTCACCCGCGGTGTGTGTAGGCCCCCCGGCTCCTTCTTTCCGGCATACACCGGTCGATATACCTCTCTAGCCAAGTGTGCCTACCACAAACACATACTTCCCCTCTTCTCTTCTCACCGTCCATGCCCGCTATGTCCAATACGGTTCCACGCAGGTGCACACTCCCGCCCCTCTTTTCATCGATCTCATACTCGTACACTCCTCCCCCCTCGACATGGTAGGCCTCTCGCACCACCTCCTAACCGCACCCTCTCCCCCTGTCTGTCTCTCCGGACCTTATTTGCTTCCAACACATGCATGCATGTATACGTACCGATCTCCCTACATATAGCCAAGTCCACTATAATTCATTTTCCCCACGCACCGATAGACTTACCTCACTGGTTATGTCTCTCCTTTCTCGGACACACGACGGTTGATCTTCCTATGTAGTTACGTATGCTTACCACAACCATATCGTCTCCCCTCATCATCCTTTGCATACCTCCCGACCCGTCTCTCACACGCACATGCATTGACAGACAGACATCCCCGGCCCTCTCTTATTGATATTGCACTCGTACCCTCCGTTTGTCTACCAGGCCTCTCCCACCAATTGTGAGACGACACTCCACCACCAACCCTCCGACACTCTACCTTTGTCTTTCTCCCAACCTTATTCCTCTGCTACACATATCCATGGATGTCGATCGATCTCCCTCTATACATAGCTAGGTCTCTCTCCTTCTCCACACATATACTAGTCGATCTACCTCTCTATAGTTAGGTCTCTGCCCCCTCCCCCCCCCACCGATAGTCGAACGTTGTAGGTAGGTATCCATGCCACAGAGAAAAACTGCACCTCTGCCCTCTCAAATTCCAGTAGGCCAGCCGCCCTGTATCTTTGACATGGGCAAACACAAATTCGATGGCACTCTTTATCGATCACGCAGCCACACACTTCATCCCTGTTTTCGATTCTATCGATATCTCACGCCGATGATCCCTCCACTCTCTTCTCGTGGATCGCTCCCTCTATATATGATATATCCATGACTCTGTTTCACACACATTGCATATGTTAGGTTTGTTTCTTTGAGATATCATTGACACATTGCCTCGGTTTCGCACAAACCATCTCTACACCCACCCACGTACGTACCTGCACCTAAAGAAGAGGTGCACGCAGGACGCACTTACTCACGTCTCGTTCCCGGCCACACCCGCGCGGGTACACGGTGGAGTTCGTTTCTGTACGAAAAGGCAGCCCACGTGTTAATTTGACGCGTGTAGCGGTTGTTTACTTGAAGGAGGGTCGGGTACCACACCTAGATAGAACAAAGTTTGACTTGACGCGTTAGTATTAAATAAAGTTATATATTCCTCCTCAATGGCACATAGTACAAAATATAAAACGATTGTCATGGGGAAAATGGAAAAATCCGCTCCACTATATATAACGGAGCCTACCTGCCGGGGTTTGTCTCTCGTCACACCATCTCACACAAGGCGGCGGTGGTCTCTCTCTCTCACCGTTGGTCAGTGATTCGGCCGCATCCCGTCCGCCGGCGGAAAGGGAGGATGTGCATCGTTTCTCCGTTCGACAACGTTGAGGCAGCACGTCCCGATCTGCGGTACCCGTCGTTCTCTCTGACCAAGCTTCGGCGCGGTAGGGCCTTCGCCACTTGCTCGCTGCCGCGGTATGGGCAGATCCCGGCTGCCGGCGCCCTCCTAGTAAAATCCCGATGACCCTCAGGTACAGCTTCCTCCGGCCTTGCTCCACTTCCCATCTTCCCACGTTGCTGCATGTGGATCTTCTTTAGTTCTTTGCTTAAAACGTATCTCGGCCGGCGTACTTTCCATCTTGCAATCTCGTCCTCAAACCATTTTTTGATAAACCACCATGATGCTATCTTTCCGTTATTACATGGAATATGCTTCTTTTTTTCGGCGTATGTGTCTTTAACTCGTGTTATTGGCTAGCAATTGTTTCCTTTCTACCTTTTTTTTACAAACAGGGCTATCCATTTCACCTCGTTGCTATTGCGACCTTTTGGTGAACTACACAAATCACTTTTTTCTTAAGAGTGTTTTGTGTAGTTCCGCCAAAATGTCACACGGGCAACGTTTTTACATTTCCGTGGGACTGCAGAAAGGGAGATTGGTTTTGCTATCCTCCTCATCCAACTCCGTGTCTAATCTTCTCCAACAAGTAGTTAGTCCTAAAGAGAGATCGCATAGGCGATCGGCTTCTATTTGTGTGTGTTATGTTTCATCATCTAGTTCCACCATTATTGTAATCACACTGACTGGATATCTTTGCAAATAGGGATGGCCAGCTCGATTTTAGTGGAGCTGCACAAAATGATCGGATTGTGGTGTCCTCCGTACACCCCTTTTTTGGCTACAGAGCTGGGTGAAACTAGCTGCCAAGCAATGAACATTGTGCCCAGGAAATGGACCCATGCCTACGAACAACATCGATCAATTATATTTTTTTCTTTATTTGTACACCTTCTCACAACTTTGTCTTGAGTTGTGATTTGAATATTGGCGCTGATCTGCGAACCATTGAGATGCATTAGCAGCCATGGTAGTTTCATTTGTATTTGATGGAATATTGTAACGAGATAATCTTGAGGCAAGAGGACACATGAATCCTAAGTTGAAACCTTTTTTCCCGCGGGAACCAAAGTTGAAACCTTCATATCATCACAGTACAATTTCATTAAAATTATGCATACATATAAACAAATCCTAAAGGATTGATAGCAATGCCAGAAACAATTCAACTTCATTTCGCCGACATGTGAGACATCCTTCATCCGGCTCCACCTGTCGTGCAGCAATATTGAGTGCACAACTGCAGGGAAAAATTCACCCTGGTCATTGCGCCGCATTAGTAATGACTAGTGACCAGTCAAATTACAGAGCCCCACCTTCGCCACAGTAAGTTGCTCGGACGAAGCAACCATCGTTTCTCTGTTCCTTGAATCTGCTGGTACTCCCACATTCCTAGAGTAATAAGTTGCTCGGGTGAAGCAATCATTACTTCACCTTTCCCACAGTAAGTACTAGTACCTCCTTGGGCCCACTGAAAAATCACTTTTCTCTCTCCATCAAGTGCATTTAATGTCAATCTAACCCTGTCACCGAAACACCTCTTTGGCTACAGTTAGTTCAAAGCATACAGTCTAACCTCTAGCTAGTATCCAAACAGGAGCAGTATAGGACATGCAAGTTGCTCAAAGCATACAGTCAAATTCGTACATTCTTTTTTTCTTTTTGAAAACGGAACGTGAAAGGATCTTCGAATGATATAATTTTCAAATTATATAAAATCTTATCAATAGAGGCATCCTCGAAGAATACATTAGGCCCTACTCCCTCCGTCTAGGTGTATAAGTCACCTTACGAAAACCAAATAATCCCAAAATACTTAGACGCGATGCATTAACTCCCACCTCGTTTCTTGTTTCTTGACATATCCATCAATAAGAGATGTGGGCCGTGCATGTTTTTAATGAGTTAGACTACCGAACACAACATGCAATGGTTAGTTCACTGCATGCAATGCTATTAATTACCAAATAAATATTAATTTCTCTCGTTTTCCCCTCTGTTTTTCCCTCTTCCTTGGTCACGGTGCACAATCTAAGATGACTTATTCACTAGACGGAGGGAGTATATAAAATCTTACCAATAGTCAAAACCAAGTGTTACTAGTAGAATGCCCGTGCGTTGCTACGGGCTACGATGCATATAAATGTTTCTTATTGTATCATGGGAAAAGTGCATAAATTTGGAAATCAAGCAAAAATAAAAGAGTTCACACTGAAGATTATGAACACAAAAAGCATGTATAACTCTTCCGATTTAATTAGTGCTGAATAAGTAGTTCCCTTTTATTTTTATTAGGGGGTTCACTATAGAGAATTTTATTTTTCTGACTGGAATCTTTCCGACACTATTAGTGAGAATAATCGCAGACATTATCAGCGAGGTATGAAGTTTATGACATAGTGAACCAACATCATTGCACGACTTACAACATGTGCAGCAGATGCACTAAAATTTGTTAAATTATTGTACAAAAGTAATTAGTCAATTTTGTCCAGAAGTTGTCAATACATGGTGATGTTAAGTTTCAGGCAGTTTCTTGTGCCTTTGTTGTGATCTTTTTTCCAACCAACATTAACCAGCATCGAAGAACATTGTTTTTTGATGGATAAAGAGGATGGAACAATCAGATGTAGAAAGCATATAATATTTAGTGTGTTATCCATTATTTCACTCTGAATCCATGTGAAGGAGAGATGCATAAGGTATTTAAGTTAATAGAGGCTAGCATGGGTTGATCATACAGAGATGGCTCACATGAATGGCCCAACAAGTGCGCACAGATGCTCCCTATCTACGTAAATTTTGAAGTGGGTGAAAGAACGCATGCCTGGCAAGGATATCAAAGGGCTTCACAGAAAGGTATTGTGCTCTTCTTATTCAAAGCCTCCATCTCTTGCATTCGACATACACACACTTCCATGAAACCTAGGTAGAACTGAATGAAATAAGTATGAACAAAGAATAACAGTGAAGATGAACCAAAGAAGAAAGTAATTTGGGAAACAAGCACTCACCCCATGCATCCATATTGTGGAGGATCTGGTGATGAGGTGGAGGATGACCTCTGAGTTGTTGAAGATGGAGCCATGCGCCTCCAGCTTGTGGCGCAAAGGCAAGTAGTTCACCAGGTTGTCGTTGTGCTCCACGGCGAGCTGCCCGAACCGGTGTCCGGCAAGGAACGGCACCACATTGCACAGCTGGGCATCGCCACCGGAGGTGGAGTAGCGGATGTGGCCAATGGTGGCCTGGCCATGGGGGCTATTGACGTGTGCCAGATCCCTTAACACGTCGCTGACGAGCCCCAGCCCCGTGATGGATTTGAGCTTGTCAAGAATCAACTCAACTAAAAACTTTATTCAGCTTTATACAAGATCATATATGTCAAATGCAAAAAAAAAATTGAATAAAGATATATACGGTATATTTTAGTGTTACAGTCAAAACACATTGAATTGCTCATAAAATATTCCTCTGCATCTACTTTCTTATACATTGCTCGTGCATGGTCAAAACCCTAATGCTTGCTATAATGTATGTATTCACTGGAAAAAAACTATTTTGAATCTCTTCCGCATTTTGAGTCAAAAATTAAAACCATCATTATTATCCAATTGAAGTTCACTGCATGTCTGCATGAAGACAATAGTCATGGTTAAAGCATGCCACTATAAAATTTGCACAATAATAGAAAAAAATGATCATAAATGTATGCAATATAATGACAGATGAGAACACAAATGGCAAAAGGCCCAAGCTTCAATGTACCAAATGAAATGGCAAATCACATACTTGTGTCAAGCTAAATTAACAACAACAGCAATTGTTAAGTGATATAGCAAAAAAAGCGAAAAAGATAACAGGTTATTACTTAATACTTTGCAATGTAGCTGCCCTGTAATTAGATAAAGCGATCAGTTTATATGTACAGCATATATATACAATTATTAAGCACGGGAAGCAACCATTATTCCTCTTCTTTCATGCCATTCAAAGGGAACTATATTGATCAGCAAAGGGCCAATTAGTCAGCCACTAAAACAGAATAAATATTCACCAGGCAATAAAACATATTTGAATCAATGGAACATGAAACAGAAGAGGGGGAAAAAGGCTTAAATATACGTCAAAGGAAATGAAAAAAAATGACCTTTCACAATCTTCAATGTTGCAGTTTCGTCATAATGCCTAAAGACTGAAATCAAGGTTAGTGATTTAACAGAACATGCCCATATTAGTGACCATGTAAGCTTCAAGATTTAAAACCTATAAGAAACCCCAATAAGTGTGAATGGAAGAGAAAATGTGTGGAAGTTTCTTGCCTATGTCAAGTCATTTCAACTTGAGCATGCTAATGTATGATCTGCGTCCTTGATGGGACAAAGGAAACATCTGCTGCACAACGCATAAGCAGCAACACTATAACATCATAATCTTATTCAATTTAACACGCAGAAGACAGTAGGCTTGCAGATGTTTATACTTATGTCAAAAAGTATTATGAAATGGGTGTGCAATACAACATGGAGGCATTTAACAGCTGTATTTCGCTTGCCTAAATTATGCGATGTTATTTGCTGGGCCTATTATATCTTCGGAGCTGAGCTGTGCTGGCACGGCAGACATGTCGCCGACTCGCTTGAACACCTCTGTTTCCATCCACCGGCATATGGCATGGGGAACGATGATCTGCATAGGCACATGCATCAACTGGGTCAAGTGCAAGTACATGTATACTATATCTAAGGTCAGGCTAGGGAGCTAGAGATGATCAACAAAGGACTAACCAAAGGCATGTAACCAAAGTGACTGACTAAATTCACGGACTGACATAAGTGAGAAAAATAGGAGGGTAAAAGATAAACGATACTCACAACTACAGATTTCAAGAAGTCAGGAGTTACACAAACTTCGGATGTTGTGCAATCCCAGAAGGTGCCGTCACATAGTAACTCTAGAAAAATATATTGTTCCTTCCTCATGCATGCATGTGGTAAATATATATGAGCTTGTAAGAAGCTTCAGAATTTTCAGAGCATTGTGTTGGTATGCCTCTGACCTCATCTTTACAATAGAACCTGTTCTAAAAAAATAATGCAATCTTCATGTACTTCCTAATTGTGTATGAAATATTAAACTTTGCTAATTAAACACAATACTCACTTGGTCATGCAAAGCAGTTGATTTTTAACCTTTTGGGTGAAAAAAATCAATTAATGTGATTGGGTAGATAAACATGTAGTAATGAGTGTCAGGGTCTCACGTATTAATCAAGGTGTCCTGCTCAGGCACCTTGTCGAGCACCAGGAGCCTCTCGTCGCCACGCACCGGCAGCGTCGCTCCTCTCACAATGTAGAATAAGAGCAGAACTCACGTTACACCCAACTACATGGTGATGTAAAGATGATGCAAGTTTCATGACTTGATCCTGCGCCTATTGGGAGGCCTTGATCTGCTCCTCCCTGCCACTGTCACCGCTAGCCAGCGCTCCCCACGAATGAGTTTCAGCTTGCACCGACACCGGCCGAAAGCAGAGGACCCAGGCCAGTCCCTAAAGTACCAGAGGCAGGGTGGTAAAAGAAGTTTATTGGAACACAGAACTGAAAATAAAATCCGAAAATCATCTTCCGCGAAAGTAAATCCATCAACCAAGATTTATTCACCATGCTATAGTTCATACAAGAAAAATCACAGGCACACACAAATAGGGAATGAATGGGAACAAATGGAAAAAGAGGGAAGCTCACCTTAGAGAACCCATAGATAACTTGGGCGGCTGTTGGTGGTCGACGGGCATCGCGGTCGCCGCTGATAGGTGCAACAAGGGGGAGGAGACTTGGGCGGACATGGCCGAGTAGAGGAGACTGCGGTGAAGGAGGGCCGCCGGGAGAGGAGAGGTGCCGGGCTACCCTCACAATAAAAACTTAGATTAAGAAAGTTTTTATTGTGAGGGTAAAAAATCAACGTGAGTAGATATGGTGATGGCATGTGAGACGAAAATAAACCGGACGAAATATAACCAGATGAAAATAAACCGTGGACGCAATCCTACCAACTCAAACATTAGGAGTAGAGACTACTGCACCAAACAAGTTCAAAACGAGAAACTGGACCCACTCACGGCACGACACGCCTGTCTCGTTTGGTCCGTCGGTCAAAGCGCTTCCTCTTCTTGGCATAACAATAAAGTACAATAATTTTTTTAGAATGCTCTTGGCATGTCGCTAACATGTGATGAGTTAACCGACCTCAATAGACGACAAAAACGCCAGCCCGCCACACTTTGAGAGAGACGAGGAGCGAGAAGAGGTACGGGCTGGTGGATTACTAGAGCTAGGTGTCGCACAGAGGCCAAGAAATATGGTGATAGCGTGGGTTGGCCATGTACAGTATGATGTAACTACGCTGGGCTGCCATGTTTCGTACTCTTCCGGTCTACTGTGGAGATGATTAGTTGATTTTATATCGCTAAATAATATAAAATATTATGAGTACAGACGCTCCACCACGAGGTTCCTTGCTCCTTCTCGGTCGTCGGGAATCTATGTTCTTCCACTCTTTTTTTGACATGAGCTTTGTTCATCCTTTTGCCAACACGCGGGACATCTAGCATCAGGGTGCACGTGTCATGCAAGAAAATGGAGATAAGCAGTGCGTAAGTGAGTCGTGCACTACGATGGCACCTAGTACCACGCAATATTTTTCCCCTCGATGGCACGTGAATAGTGCACGTACTCAATGACGCAGCACGAGAAGGTAGCCATGGACATGGTCGGCCCTTTTTGGAGAGAGTACTAAATACATATTAACTTTGATGTGTCCCGTCAACTCGCAGAACGACGAGAAGCACACACTGAATGACGGAGCACGGGATGGTAGCCATGGACATGGTCAACCCTTTTTGGAGACTAATGCACTACTTTTGATGTGTCTGGTCTACTCGCAAACGAGAAGCTTTGCTTACTAGTAGTACACTATCTACTGTAGTACCATCATCATTGTTCGACTTTCGGAAGAGGCAAAGAGCCAAGCGCACGGTCACCTACTCACAGTATAACCGACCATGTTTGCACTAATTTTTTAACGAAGTACCTGAGTGTATTGCTCCAGTGGTCATCGCATGTGAGCCAATCAATTCGCACCCTTCCACGCTCCATTTTGTCTTGCGTTCCTTCCTCCGTCTAGCACGCTGACAAGTGGGCCCAATGCTCATGTATGCCAACATGGTAGTTAATTATTTTGCAAGAGTCAGCTATCACACCCTTTCGATGCCACGTCAATGTACCCACCAGAAACAAGTTACACTTGTTCGGTTCAACCGCCTCCCTAGTTGTTTGGAGAGGAATTGGCCAGCGCGAGGCGGTTCTATAGGTGGGCAGGCGGCAAAAGACAGGGGAAAACACGCGAACTAGCTAGATGAGGGAGGGAAGCTTCTACATTCGCATGGGACGTGGCATTGGCTATTGGGCGGCACCATGCGGTCATCCAGGTATGCCATAAATGATACGAAGAAGCATCCTATATCAGCAAGGACCAACTTCCCTACCGATAGCTCATCTAACAGAACTCCCAAGTTCACTGTGCTGAGGCTGGAGTAGTCATGAGATGGGTGGCCGGATGGGAAGTGGACTTGATATTAACTAGATGGTATGGGTCAGTTTAAAGGTTTATTAAACCTTTACAGTGACCCATACCATCTAGTTAATATCAAGGTCTTTGTTTTGTATTTTTTGACATTTTTTGCTTTTTTGAACACATGTTAATCGAAGGTCTATTGTGTTACTTTTTAATAATTTTTAATTTTTGAACACATGCTAATTGACTTGAAAGAAGGTCTATCGCGTTACATTACGACATGTTTCCAAAAAAGGTCAGATGACCTCTGTCAACTTATAAGTCATGTCTGTCAAATCAACCTCGAGGTACTTGTTCTCAAATTAACCTCTAGGCCTTGCTGGAGTGCTCCAATGTAGCCGGCTGTTGGCTATAAGGAGTTGCCACCTCACTTAGAGTCATCATAAAAAATACTCATATAATAGGTTGGCTCTTAGAATGGCTATTAGGTTGGCTCTAAGCATTTAATATTTGAATGAGCAAGGTACTCCCTCCATATAGGTGTATAAGTCACTTTACGAAAACCAAATAATCCCAAAACACTTAGGCGCGGTGCATTATCTCCCACCTCGTTTCTTGTTTCTTGACATATCAACCAATAAAAGATGTGGGCGTGCATGTTTTCAATGACTCGAGACTACCAAACATGATATGCAGTGGTTAGTTCATTGCATGCAATGCTATTAATTAGCAAATAAACATTAAGTTCTCTTGTTTTTCTCTCCTTCTTGGTCACGGTGCACAACCAAAGATGACTTACTCCCTCCGTCCGGTGAAGAGTGTACATCTACTCGCATCTTGCTGCCCAATAGCCAATGCCATGTCCCCTGCGAATGTAGAAGCTTCCCTCCCTCGTCTTAGCTAGTTCATGCATTTTCCCTTGTTCTAAGCCGCCTGCCCACCTATAGAACCGCCTCGCGCTGGCCAATTCCTCTCCAAACACCTAGGGAGGCGGTTGAACCGAACAAGTCTAACTTGTTTCTAGTGGGTACATTGACGTGGCATCGATTCCTCCGTCCTGGTTTATTGGCCCCCATTGTATATTGTGTCAAATTTTGACTATAGATTGAACTAACAAAACGTTCGTGCATGTTACAAAAAATTATATCATTGAAAACTATGTTGAAATACGAATCCAACGATATAATTTTTGTTTACATGCATTAACATTTTGTTAGCTAAATATTTGGTCAAAATTTGGCACGAACTACAAAGGTGACCTATAAACCAGGACAGAGGTAGGATGTGAGAGTGGAAGGTGGGCCCTGTATTGATGAAACATCACATCTTTGTATCTTAGGTTGTGCACCGTGACCATGGAGGAGGGGAAAACGAGAGAACTTAATGTTTATTTGTTAATTAATAGCATTGCATGCAATGAACTAACCACTGCATGTCGTGTTTGGTAGTCTCAAGTCATTAAAAGCATGCACACCCACATCTCTTATTGATTGATATGTCAAGAAACAAGAAACGAGGTAGAAGTTAATGCACCGTGCCTAAGTGTTTTGGGATTATTTGGTTTTCCTAAGATGACACCTAGACAGAGGGAGTATTATACTTGAAGGTCACAAGGACGGCTATAGATGATGTGGCAATGTCATGTAGCCATCAGCTGGCTATACTATTAACCATGCTCTTATAGTACTCCTATATTTAAGAACGGAGGGAGTAGTTGGCACGCATGATACTACCTATAATACTCCCATTGCAACCAGCCTGGTAGAATTAAAATACCTAATCTAAATGGTAGCCGCCCGATCTCTTTGTCCTGCTCCAGCATCCGGAAGAAGAAGAATCGAGCAAGACACCGGCTGTATTCGCCGGCGTCGCCTCGGCGGTGGCCTTCATGGGATACAATCGGCGGCGGCCTCCCATGTTCTACTTTTCCTCGATGATGGCGGCGGGCGGGGACGTGTTGCTCGTCACCTCGTCCACATTCGCGTGGCCGCACCACCTCGTCGACATCCGCAGTGGCTTCTTTCTCTGCCTGCATGTCGCGGCTATGCACGCATCAACGGCGGATGGCGCAGTCGCAGACACTGGAGGCGATGTACGATGCGGCGGCGTCGAGGGCAGCGATGATGCTCACGCCGCCGTGCTCCCCGACAAGCCGGTGTGGAGCAAGTCGGCACTCTTCCTCGAGCTGTATTGGAGAGGCTAGCTGCGGAACCACGCGCTGGCTTAGTGCGGCAACTGCCTCTGACGAGCTAGGCGAGGTAGGTGGAGAAGCGAGCTACTGGGCTCGGCGGGCCACCCAGACGGCTTTTATGCCGAAGAACTACTCTTCCTGCTCGTCGGATGCCGCCGAAAGAGTGGACAAAATGGTGGAAGGAGGAGCTTGGCCAACGTCCTGCTCCTGAACAAACGTGTGTGGCCGGAGTTGGTTTCTCGCATTCCACGCGGGTTTCTATATCTATACTACTATATAGTGTACCAATTTTATGTAGGACTAAGAACATCAATCATAACCGTTGATCTTCTAAATCCAATGGACAATATCAGTAGGATTCGCATGAACAGTACACTGCTGCTACCTTACCTGTGTTCTAGAACAATCATGTACCCTTTCTAGAAAAAAGAAACCCATAACTAGCTCCAATGGGCTGTGTTGCCACATGACCACCAGATGGTTTGATTGAGCCCAGTCGAGATGGTTTAGTAGGAGAATGTGGATATTTCTCAAAAAAAAGAACACGTGGAAAAAGTGAAGCAACGTGCAGTTCTTGTTAAATGAACATACAGTATTATGGCATGAATTGTGACGCCCCCGATTCGACCGTACACTAATCATACACGCAAATGTGTACGATCAAAGATCAGGGACTCACAGGAAGATATCACAACACAACTCTAGACACAAAATGAAATAATACAAGCTCCATATTACAAGCCAGGGGCCTCGAGGGCTCGAATACATAGCTCGATACACAAGAGTTAGCGGAAGCAACCATATCTGATACAGACATAAGTTAAACAAGGATGCCTTAAGAAGGCTAGCACAAAAGCAACATGATCGAAGAGGCAAGGCCTCCTGCCTGGGACCTCCTAACTACTCCTGGTCGTCGGCGGTCTCCACGTAGTAGCATCCATCGGCAGTGGCATCTGACTCCAGGGACCCACCATCTGGTTACAACAACCGGAAAGAAGAAAGAAAGGGGAAAAGGGTAGCAAAGCAACCGTGAGTACTCATCCAAAGTACTCGCAAGCATCAGATCTATACTATGTATGCATTGGTATCAAATGGAAGGTCTGTATCTGTGGACTGAACTGCAGAATGCCAGAATAGAGGGGAAGGCCTAGCCTATCGAAGACTAGCATCTTTCAAGCAGCTCCAAGCATCTTGCAGCATGTAGAAGACTAAAGAATAGCAGTTTATAATTAACAAGCATGTTGTAGCAATAAAGCCCAGAGATCCTTCCTCGACTCCCTGCAAGAAAGCAATCCTGGAGCCACATATCTTAAGTATCCATTTCTAGTTGTATTAGATCAAGATATAAGTCTGAACGTCCATTACCGTGGACACGGTATTCGAATAAAGATCTTCCCTGCAGGGGTGCACCACGTTTTCCAACACGCTCGATCACTCTGGCCGGACACACTTTTCTGGGCCAATGCCCGGCCTCGGAAGATCAACACGTCGCAGCCCTACCTAGGCTCAGCAGAGCGGTCCCCGCCGGTCTACCTCCTAAGCACTTCGGGGTCTGGGCCCATCGCCCGTTGCACTCCGGGTCGTTATGCGACGAGCCGGGATGAGCACCACCTCTACTGGATGGCACTGGCCCGACAGGCCCACAATGCTGAACTGGACGTCTGACAAAGCTTCGGCTGATACTTCGACGTCGAGGCCCATAACTATTCTCGCGTGGTGGTTAGTGCGTAAAGGCCAAAGGCCAATTTAGAACAAATACCCAAACCATAGTGTATTATTAGCTTGCGGAGACGAGTAGAGACTCACGATAATGTGACCCCGTCGCCCCGTCTCGAGGAAATACGGCAAGGGCAAGCCCAGCCCACTCGAGGGTTGCCTGACTTCCCGGCTGTGCCTCGTAATTAACCATCTTGCGGGTGCTCTCCGGGCCCGCCCGACTTTCCCAAGGGTGTCAAGTAAAGTCAAGGTAACCGTGTGTCCAGACATCAAGGGGAAAACCCGAGGAATCACCCCCGGTGGATTCCACTCAATGTAATCATCAAGGTGAACGTAAGAGGGACCACCCTCGAGGTTCACACTTGAGGTGTTGCACGACAGAGCCGTATCGGGAATGGTGAAAGAGGAAATCACCCTCCATGACCACGACCGAATAGCTACACTACAGAATTATCATCAGGAGTGCGTTATGAGGGATCACCCTCGGCACTCGATAGTAGCTCTGCAGAGTCGAGCAACAAAAGGGGCGTGATGTGATGTGAGGTGTCGGGCTCTCATCGTCGATCACGTTGATCGAGTCGTCGATGATGAAGCAGGGGCAACAAGGACAAGGTGGGGGTCACTGATGAATCACTATCCAACCTATACTAAGTAGTTTAGGAAAAGCAGGTAGGTAACAATAGCAGGTACAAAAGCAGGCTATGCATCAGAATAGGAGCAATCAATTACAGTAGCAAAATCTAATGCAAGCATGAGAGAATGGAATGGGCGATATCGGGATGATCAAAGGGGGGGCTTGCCTGGAAGCTCCGCTGAAAGGGAAGAAGGGTCGTCGTCGACGTAGTCGATCACATCGGCATCATCAGCGGTCTCGGGGTCTACCGGAGAGAAGAGGGGAAGAAACAGTAAATACAGAGCAAACAAGTGCATTACATGACAATAAGCAGCACTAGGCGTGTTCTAACGCGATGCTACACGATACCGACGAAGGGGGATAACATCCGGGAAGTTTTCGCGGAGTTAGGCATTTCCGGACAGATGAAATGGAGGGGGACGGTTGTATGTTCGCTATGCTAGGGGCATGTGATAGGTGAACGGAGAGCGTATTCAGATTCGTCTCGTCGTTTTGAGCAACTTTCATGTACAAAGTATTTTCATCCGAGTTACAGTTATTTTTCTATGAATTATTAAAGTTTTAACAATATTCTGAAATTATTATTAAATCTAAAAATGGGGTTATTGCATCAGCATGACGTCATCATGACGTCAGCAGTCAACCAGCCAGTTGATTGGGTCAAACAGACAGGTGGGGTCGGTCAGTGCCAGTCAGCAGTACAGTCAGCGTTGACTCGGTCAAAGTTGACCAGTCGACAGGGTCAAAGGGCCCATCTGTCAATGTCACATGTGTTTAACAAATTGTTTAAAACAGTTTAATTAGTAGTGGGGCCCTACTGCCATTGACACATTAGCCCATTTAGAAGTTAATCAGCAAATTAAGCTAGATTAATTCTTTAGTTAATAAATTAACTATTTTTACATTTTTACTTCATTTTTTTATCTGAAGAAAAAGGGGCCCCTGCGGTCATTGGCCCAGGCCAACAGAGGAGGGTTGGGCACGCACGGGCGCGCTAGGCGCCGGCGGCCACAACCAGTGGCGCGGGCGAGGAGCAGCGCGCCGCCGACGGCGAACTGCGGCGAGGCCAGGGGAGGGCGGAGCGGCACGAGGGGCGCGGCCACGGGTGGCCACGCGCGGGGTGCGGGCGCGGCTGGCGCGGGGTGCGGTGCGCGGGGCACAACGAGCAGCAAGCGAGCGTGGCGGGCGGAGCGCGTAGGCGCGGCGAGCGCGGCCGGTGCAGGCGCGTGCGCCGGCGTGGTGGCGCTCGGGACGACGGAGAGAGAGGGGGTGATGGAGGGGGGGGGCTCTCACAGCCGTTGCAGAGTAGAGGGTCGGCGAGGCTCGACGGAGTCGATGAGGAGGCGAGGCGACGCGGAGTGGCTCTGACGAGCGATGTCCGTCCGCGAGGTCGGGGCGGGGAGGCCCTTCCGGATCCAGGAACAGGGAGGAGGATGGGGCCGCGAGGAGGAGGACGACGGGGCAGCGCCGGGCGGCGGCGGCGAGGTGGTACCGGCATGGTGGCGCCGGGGGAAGGGCGACGGCGTCGTGGTGAAGGGGTCGGGGCCCTCTACCCCGATCCAGACAGGGGGAGAGGAAGAGAGGCGCGTGGGAAGCAAGTGGGGGGGAGTGGGGAACGGGGCGACCGGGTTAGGGTTTCCGGTTCGGTGGGAGGGGCCATATAGGCAACGCGGCAGCGGGGATGGGCCGGACAGTTGGGCTGATTGGCCCAGTTGGGCCAGGGGCCTTTTGCTCTCACTTATTTTTCTGCCAATTGACTTAATTTAGAAAAATTGAAACCAAAAGTGATTGAATCATCGCGAGGTTAACAACAAGAATCGCGGTGACGTGGCAACAATAGTATGGGATTACTGTAGCATAAGCATCTGGGCGTTACAATTCTCCTCCACTAAAAGAAATCTCATCCCGAGATTTAGGAGGTAGAAGGAAACAAAGCGGGGTATTCATCACGCAGGCGATCCTCGCGTTCCCAAGTGGCTTCGTCTTCAGAGTGATGCGACCACTATACTTTGAGGAACTTGATCGCCTTCTGACGTGTGCGGCGTTCTGCTTGGTCGAGAATGCGGACCGGATGCTCTTTATAGGAAAGGTCTTGTTGCAACTCAAGCACTTCATGATCCACTGCTCGGATTGGGTCCTTGAAGCAGCGGCGGAGTTGAGACACGTGGAACACATCGTGAACCTAAGAAAGGTTCGACGGTAGTTCCAACTGGTATGCCACTTTTCCACGCCTTTCGAGAATAGTGAATGGACCAATATAGCAAGGAGCTAGCTTGCCCTTGATCCCGAAGCGGTGAGCACCCTTCATTGGTGTGACTCGAAGATAAGCCTTTTCGCCAGGTTGATAGACCATGTCTTTATGATGACGGTCATAATTACTCTTTTGACATGATTGAGCAGTCTTGAGATTCTCGCGAATGACGCAGACTTGTTCTTCAGCGTGTTGGATAATATCCGGACCGAAGAGTGGACGTTCCCCAGTTTCTGACCAGTTTAGAGGGGTTCGGCACTTTCGTACATATAACACTTCGAAGGGAGCCATCTTCAGACTAGCTTGATAGCTATTGTTGTAAGAGAACTCAGCATACGGGAGAGATTCCTCCCATTTCTTGCCGAAGGAAATAACACAAGCTCGAAGCATGTCTTCGAGAACTTGATTGACACGTTCAACTTGTCCCTGCGACTGAGGGTGAAATGCAGTACTGAAAGACAGATGAGTTCCCATAGCTTCTTGAAAACTTGCCCATAATCTTGAAGTGAATAAGCTGCCACGGTCTGAGCTGATTACCAGCAGAATACCGTGAAGTGAAACAATTCTGGACATATAGAGAGTTGCCAGTTGACTAGCAGTGATCGTTTCTTTGACGGCTAGAAAGTGTGCAACCTTAGAAAGCCGGTCAATGACGACAAGAATAACATCATTACCTTTCTACGATTTGGGAAATCCAGTGACGAAGTCCATTTCAACATGGTCCCATTTCCATTCAGGAATAGACATAGGTTGCAGAGTTCCAGCAGGCCTTTGATGTTGTGCTTTGATACGACGGCAAACGTCACATTCAGCAACATAATGAGCAATGTCTTGCTTCATATTTGACCACCAGAATCTCTGACGAATGTCTTGGTACATCTTGGTGCTACCGGGATGAATAGACCAAGGTGTATCATGAGCTTCTTTCATAACCTCCTTAGTCATATCCAGGTCGTCCTTTGAAGGAACCACTAGGTGACCTTTGAAGAAAAAAGCGCCAGCATTATCAACAGTGAAGAATGACGACCTTCCTTCTGCGAGGTAGCGTTTAATCTTCTCAACTTGAGAGTCATATCCCTGCATTCTCTTGATGGAGTCCAAGAGATCTGGTTCGATAGCTAGGGTATTGAGGGAACCCTGGGAAACAACACGGAGGTTCATCTTGCGGAACTCCTTAGGAGGGGGAGCGAGTGCACCCGGAGGAACAATATGGAGGTTCAGCTTTCTGAATTCTTCAACAAGCGAAGGCTGAACTTTGCAAACCTCGAGATGGTTGCAATATGACTTGCGGCTCAAGGTATCAGCCATTACATTAGCCTATCCTGGTGTATAGGAAATACTCATGTCAAAGTCTGCTACGATCTCCATCCATCTCTGCTGACGGAGGTTCAAATCTGGCTGAGTAAACATGTACTTCAGACTTTGGTGGTCGGTGAAGATCTCGCAACGATTACCAAGAAGGTAATGTCACCACTGTTTCAGTGCATGTATGATAGTAGCAAGCTCGAGGTCATGAACTGGGTAGTTCTCTTCGTGAGGGTGCAACTGACGAGAGGCATAAGCAATCACTCTGCGCTCTTGCATTAGGACACAGCCTAATCCTTGTCGTGAAGCGTCGCAGTAAATGACAAAATCCTTCTTAGTATCTGGCGGAGCAAGAACTGGGGCAGAAGTCAGCTTGTCTTTGAGTGCTTGGAAACTTTCCTGACACTTTTATGTCCAATCAAACTTGACACCTTTGTGAAGCAGACCAGTCAGGGGCTTCGCGATCTTGGAGAAGTTCTTGACAAATCGACGGAAATAGCTGGCGAGTCCGAGAAAACTTCTGACTTGTTTGACATTCTTCGGAGGAGTCCAGTCGAGAATAGCCTGAACTCGTTCGGGGTTGACGGCAATACCATCCTTGGAGATGACATGCCCAAGGTAGGTCACTTCGGGAAGCCAAAATTCACACTTGGAATATCTGGCATATAGTTGATGTTCTCGAAGCTTTTCCAGAACAAGACGCAGATGTTCAGCATGTTCTTCTTTGTTCTTGGAGTACACAAGGATATCATCCAGATAGACCACGACGAACTCGTCAAGGTATTCCATGAAGATATAGTTCATCAGACGAGAGAATGTTGCTGGAGCATTGGTCAAGCCGAAGGACATGACGGTGTACTCGTATGAACCATAGCGAGTAACGAAGGCGGTCTTGGGAATATCTTCTTCACGAACCCGGATCTGGTGGTAACCCAACCTCAAATCAAGTTTAGAGAATACTGAGGAGCCAGCAAGTTGATCATATAAATCATTGATTCTGGGAAGCGGATACTTGTTCTGAATTGTTGCCTGATTGATCGGTCGGTAATCTTGGACCAAATGATTCATACCATCCTTCTTCTTGACAAAGAGAGAAGGTGCTCCCCAAGCAAAGGAACTAGGACGAATGAATCCCTTATGAAGAGATTTGTCGATTTCCTCCTTAAGTTCAAGTTCATGTGGCGGCATCTTGTATGGCCGCTTGGCAATAGGAGTAGTGCCCGGTTTCAATTCTATGACGAATTCGACAGCTCTAGCAGGGGGTATTCCTGGAAGTTCTTCTAGGAAGACATCTTTGAATTGACGAACAACTGGAATGTTCTCTATTCCCTCAAGAAGTGAAGCATTCAATGCATTCAGAACATATATGTGATTCTCGGCATCCTGAGCTGCTCGGGCTGAGTATTGGACTGTCTGGCCAGAAGGGTGAGTGAGCTGGACTATCTCAGCTGCACAGTCGATTAGGGTTTGGTGAGGACCCAACCAATTCATGCCCAGAATGACATCTATGGTAGAAACCTTGAGGGCCATAAGTGAAGCAGTGAATACTAACCCTCCAATTTCAATGTGGTTGTTGTGGGCTATCATCGAGGTACCCCACCCGGATCCTCGGGAGCTAACCGCCAGCGGAGGGTACATGTTTTCGAATGATAATTCTCGCTTGCGTGCAAATGCTTTAGAAATGAAAGAATGCGATGCTCCCGAATCAAAAAGAACAGACGCTGGGACTGAATTCACTAAAAGGGTACCCATTACAATTTTGGAATCCCGTCGAGCTTCTTCAACCTTTACATGATTAACATGACCATGACTGAGTGCAGGCGGCCTGGCATTTGGGTTTCTGGGTTGACGAGCTCGTGCCTTTTGATTCTGTGCCGGGCGGCAGCTGGCAGCATGCTGCCCTGGCTGTCCACACTTACGGCATAAACCATCATTATGAGGATGAGCTACAACATTGGACTGTCCACCCTGAATATTTAGTTGTCTCGGCGGCGGAGGCAGACGAGGTGCAACATAAGACGGTCGTGGTGTTGGAGCAGGTCGATGATGAACATTATGTGGGATCCAGACTCGACGTTTCTGAGCAGGCTGGCTCGAGGATGGGCCAACATATCGAGTACGCTTGAGCGACTCCTGGTACTCGGTTAGGCCAATTTCAGTTCGGAAAGCTTGGCTGACAAGTGTCGCAAAGTCCGCGCAATCATGAGCAACAAGTGTGAGCTTATATCGGGACGCGGTCCTTCACGGAATTTCTCATGCTGGCGAGCGTCAGTGCAGACGTCATCCGCAGCATAGCGGGATAATTCAAGGAATTTCCTCTGATATTCATCCACAGTCATTGTGCCCTGTGAGAGTTTGCGAAACTCCTTCTTCTTCTGGTCCATCAGACCTTGAGGAATGTGTCGTGCATGAAAGGCTAACTGAACTTCCTTCCAAGTGGTTACCGTTTCTGCAGGCAGCATACCCCTGTGGCTTTCCCACCATTGAGCAGCAGAACCCTTCAGGTGAAATGTCGCAAAGGTGACGTAACTGGCAGGGGCAACATTAGCTGACTCCATCTCAAACAGGATGTCACGGAGCCAATCATCAGCATCCATAGGATTAGTGGAGTTGCGGAAAATGGACGGGTTGAGGCGCACAAATTCTGGCAGTGTTATTGGGGCAGGCTGTTGATGAGCATCCTGGTTTGGAAACTGAGCCAGTACTCCAGTCATAAACTGACGTTTCAGCTCAAACTGCTGCATCATTGCGGCAATATAGGGTGGAGGTGGAGTATCGTCAGCCATCCTGCTAGAAGAATCAGAGAGCAGTTTAACCAGGGGTGGAGCAGGTGTATAGAGTCATTCATGATGTAACTTGAACAATGAGCAAAGGCGCAGTATGTACAAAGCAGTAGTCATTAAATACATACATATACATATACAGAGCCATTTACACGTTGTTAGTATGAGTTCGGACAAGAGAATCATCCTAGACATACTAGGCGACACGCTGGCACGCAATGGAAGGATACAACAACGAGACATAGCAAAGGCTACATCCATGTCGGAGAAAACCACTAGAGTGAGGAATCTGCAGGGGACGACGCAGGGTGCCCTCGATAAAAGGATCCTGTGGCCCGTGAACAATGTGAAGCAGATCCCGGCTCCCAATTCAAGAAAGGCGTAATACAAATCTCCGGATGGATGTGATCACGAGAACCTAGGATAGAGTTAACAAAATCATTTAACCCGAATAGAAGAGAGATCAGAGTCCCAGAGTAAAGACGAGGAATAAAAGATCCTAATACCACCCAATTGGCGACGTGGGCCCGTAAGCCACACAACCATGTTAGTAAATCAGTTTTTCAAAGACTAGACTCAACTTCGGCCAAGGAGTTGGAAAGGGGGATCCTACAGGCAGTTGGCTCTGATACCAACTTGTGACGCCCCCGTTTCGACCGTACACTAATCATACACGAAAATGTGTACGATCAAGATCAGGGACTCACGGGAAGATATCACAACACAACTCTAGACACAAAATGAAATAATACAAGCTCCATATTACAAGCCAGGGGCCTCGAGGGCTCGAATACATAGCTCGATACACAAGAGTCAGCGGAAGCAACCATATCTGAGTACAGACATAAGTTAAACAAGGATGGCTTAAGAAGGCTAGCACAAAAGCAACATGATCGAAGAGGCAAGGCCTCCTGCCTGGGACCTCCTAACTACTCCTGGTCGTCGGCGGTCTCCACGTAGTAGCATCCATCGGCAGTGGCATCTGACTCCAGGGACCCACAATCTGGTTGCAACAACCGGAAAGAAGAAAGAAAGGGGAAAAGGGTAGCAAAGCAACCGTGAGTACTCATCCAAAGTACTCGCAAGCATCAGATCTATACTATGTATGCATTGGTATCAAATGGAAGGTCTGTATCTGTGGACTGAACTGCAGAATGCCAGAATAGAGGGGAAGGCCTAGCCTATCGAAGACTGGCATCTTCAAGCAGCTCCAAGCATCTTGCAGCATGTAGAAGAGTAAAGAATAGCAGTTTATAATTAACAAGCATGTTGTAGCAATAAAGCCCAGAGATCCTTCCTCGACTCCCTGCGAGAAAGCAATCCCGGAGCCACATATCTTAAGTATCCATTTCTAGTTGTATTAGATCAAGATATAAGTCTGAACGTCCATTACCGTGGACACGGTATTCGAATAAAGATCTTCCCTGCAGGGGTGCACCACGTTTTCCAACACGCTCGTTCACTCTGGCCGCACACACTTTTCTGCGTCAATGCCCGGCCTCGGAAGATCAACACGTCGCAACCCTACCTAGGCTCAGCAGAGCGGTCCCCACCGATCTACCTCCTAAGCACTTCGAGGTCTGGGCCAATCGCCCGTTGCACTCCGGGTCGTTATGCGACGAGCCGGGACGAGCACCACCTCTACTGGATGGCACATGCCCGACAGGCCCACAATGCTGAACTGGACGTCTGACAAAGCTTCGGCTGATACTTCGACGTCGAGGCCCATAACTATTCTCGTGTGGTGGTTAGTGCGTAAAGGCCAAAGGCCAATTCAGAACAAATACCCAAACCATAGTGTATTATTAGCTTGCGGAGACGAGCAGAGACTCACGATAATGTGACCCCATCGCCCCGTCTCGAGGAAATACAACAAGGGCTAGCCCAGCCCACTCGAGGGTTGCCTGACTTCCCGGTCGTGCCTCGTAACCATCTTGCGGGTGCTCTCCGGGCCCGCCCGACTTTCCCAAGGGTCTCAAGTAAAGTCAAGGTAACCGTGTGTCCAGACATCAAGGGGAAAACCCGAGGAATCACCCCCGGTGGATTCCACTCAATTTAATCATCAAGGTGAACGTAAGAGGGACCACCCTCAAGGTTCACACTTGAGGTGTTGCACGACAGAGCCGTATCGGGAATGGTGAAAGAGGAAATCACCCTCCATGACCACGACCGAATAGCTACACTATAGAATTATCATCAGGAGTGCGTTATGAGGGATCACCCTCGGCACTCGATAGTAGCTCTGCAGAGTCGAGCAACAAAAGGGGCGTGATGTGATGTGAGGTGTCGGGCTCTCGTCGTCGATCATGTTGATCGAGTCGTCGATGATGAAGCAGGGGCAACAAGGACAAGGTGGGGGTCACTTATGAATCACTATCCAACCTATACTAAGCAGTTTAGGATAAGCAGGTAGGTAACAATAGCAGGTACAAAAGCAGGCTATGCATCAGAATAGGAGCAATCAATTACAGTAGCAAAATCTAATGGAAGCATGAGAGAATGGAATGGGCGATATCGGGATGATCAAAGGGGGGGGCTTGCCTGGAAGCTCCGCTGAAAGGGAAGAAGGGTCATCGTCGACGTAGTCGATCACAGGGGCATCAGCAGCGGGCTCGGGGTCTACCGGAGAGAAGAGGGGGAAGAAACAAAAAATACAGAGCAAACAAGTGCATTACATGACAATAAGCAGCACTAGGCGTGTTCTAACGCGATGCTACACGATACCGACGAAGGGGGATAACATCCGGGAAGTTTTCCCGGAGTTAGGCATTTCCGGACAGATGAAACGGAGGGGGACGATTTTATGTTCGCTATGCTAGGGGCATGTGACAGGTGAACGGAGAGTGTATTCAGGTTCGTCTCGTCGTTCTGAGCAACTTTCATGTACAAAGTATTTTCATCCGAGTTACGGTTATTTTTCTATGAACTATTAAAGTTTTAACAATATTATGAAATTATTATTAAATCTAAAAATGGGGTTATTGCATCAGCATGATGTCATCATGACGTCAGCAGTCAACCAGCCAGTTGACTGGGTCAAACAGACAGGTGGGGTCGGTCAGTGCCAGTCAGCAGTACAGTCAGCTTTGACTGGGTCAAAGTTGACCAGTCGACAGGGTCAAAGGGCCCATTTGTCAATGTCACATGTGTTTAACAAATTGTTTAAAACAGTTTAATTAGTAGTGGGGCCCTACTGCCATTGACACATTAGCCCATTTAGAAGTTAATCAACTAATTAAGCTAGATTAATTCTTTAGTTAATAAATTAACTATTTTTACATTTTTACTTCATTTTTTTATCTAAAGAAAAAGGGGCCGCTGCGGTCATTGGCCCAGGCCAACAGAGGAGGGTTGGGCACGCACGGGCGCGCTAGGCGCCGGCGGCCACAACCAGTGGCGCGGGCGAGGAGCAGGACGCCGGCGACGGCGAACTGCGGCGAGGCCAGGGGAGGGAGGAGCGGCACGAGGGGCGCGGCCACGGGTGGCCACGCGCGGGGTGCGGTGCGCGGGGCACAACGAGCAGCAAGCGAGTGTGGCGGGTGGAGCGTGTAGGCGCGGCGAGCGCGGCCGGTGCAGGCGCGTGCGCCGGCGTGGTGGCGCTCGGGACGACGGAGAGAGAGAGGGTGATGGAGGGGGGGCTCTCACAGCCGTTGCAGAGTAGAGGGTCGGCGAGGCTCGACGGAGCCGATGAGGGAGAGATGAGGAGGCGAGGCGATGCGGAATGGCTGTGGCGAGCGGCGTCCGTCGGCGAGGTCGGGGCGGGGAGGCCCTTCCGGATCCAGGAACGGGGAGGAGGATGGGGCCGCGAGGAGGACAACGACGGGGCAGTGCCGGGCGGTGTCGGCGAGGTGGCACCGGCGTGGTGGCGTCGGGGGAAGGGCGACGGCGTCGTGGTGAAGGGGTCGAGGCCCTCTACCCCGATCCAGACGAGGGGAGAGGGAGAGAGGCGCGGGGGAAGCGAGTGGGGGGGGGAGTGGGGAACGGGGCGACCGGGTTAGGGTTTCCGGTTCGGGGGGAGGGGCCATATAGGCAAGGCGGCAGCGGGGATGGGCCGGACAGTTGGGCTGATTGGCCCAGTTGGGCCAGGGGCCTTTTGCTCTCACTCTTTTTTTTCTGCCAATTGACTTAATTTAGAAAAATTGAACCGAAAGTGATTGAATCATCGCGAGGTTAACAAGAAGAATCGCGGTGACGTGGCAACAATAGTATGGGATTACTGTAGCATAAGCATCCGGGCGTTACATGAATACTACTTCCCTCTTTTACAATATTGAACTAATATCGGCATTTATACATAACTATAATTTCTTTTTCTTTGAATCTATTAGCACATATATTACTTATTTTCCCTTTTACCAAAATCACTCTGTTATACTTATTAAGACATGCCTTGCACATGTATACATACTAGTAAATGTAGGTTTTTGAATGCGGCGAGGAGGCGGGTACAGCTGGGAGTGCAGCGGGCGGCGCCCTGGGCTGGCGCGCCGCTTCAAATGGCGGACGCAGTGAGAGGTCGCGTCCGCCCTCACCCCCTTGACCGTGGACCTTGACGGTGTACGTCACCTTGTCTCCAGATCTGAGATGCCACGTGTACCAGATGAATGACTCCAAGCTCGACCACCGTGATGCAAGAGGTGCGAGCCGAGGAACACTGTTGGAGACACGCCCCCATAATTTTCCTCGTCATCATCTGAGTCCTAGTAGATCTCACCCACATCATCATTAGGCATGCAGCCGCCTTCATAGAAAACGTGTGCAGAAGGAGTAGAGGCGACTGGGGACGCACCACGTCGTGGGCACTCCGTACGTGCTCGTGTGCGTGCAACGTGCGTGCTTTTCTATCGGTGCTAGCTCTAAGGCCGAGGCCGCGGTCATCTTCGTGTCCGGCTAGTCGTTGAGCAACGTCGGCAAAGAGGTGCTGCAAGAGATGCGTAGGCGCCGTTGTGTGCGAGCTTCGCCGTAGCACGACGAACCGGACGTCACCGCAGATGGCGCACGCCTCCATGCAGCCTAGTGTGTGCGCATGCATGTGTTATTCTCATG
This sequence comes from Triticum aestivum, assembly GCF_018294505.1. Classification (NCBI taxonomy): domain Eukaryota; kingdom Viridiplantae; phylum Streptophyta; class Magnoliopsida; order Poales; family Poaceae; genus Triticum; species Triticum aestivum. The sequence goes on from NC_057805.1 coordinate 208,047,389, forward strand.
CATTCTGCGGCCGAGTGTGTGTGCATGCATGTGTTGTGTACGTGCGTTGTGTGCTCCATGCTGTGCGCGTTTGTGCATGAGTTGGATCGGCATGAGTTAGTGCGTCGGCGTGTGTACATGCGTGGTTGCATGCGTCCTGTACATGCGTGGCTTCTTGCGTGGTTATCAATATAAACTAATAAAATATGTTCAACTTAGCATCCTGATGTATCGTCTCTAGTGGTTAGCGAAGAGTTCATGTTCTTTTATTTGTTTATAGGTGGGCAGGCGGCAAAAACAGGGGAAAATGCGCAAGGTTCCTTGCAGACGCTCCACCGCGAGGTTCCTTGCTCCTTCTCGGTCGTCAGGAATCTATGTTCTTCCACTCTCTTTTTTACGTGAGCTTTGTTCATCCTTTTGCCAACACGCGAGACATCTAGCATCAAGGTGCACGTGTCATGTAAGAAAATGGAGATAATCAGATAAGCAGTGCGTAAGTGAGTCGTGCACTTCGATGGCACCTACTCCTACTACGCAATATTTTTTCTCCTCGATGGCACGTGAATAGTGCATGTACTCAACGACGGAGGCCGGGATGGTAGCCATGACATGGTCAGCCCTTTTTTGGAGAGAGTATGTACTAAATAACTTTGATGTGTCCCGTCAACTCGCAGAACGACGAGAAGCTTGCTTACTATGCCTTCTCCCTCGCCAATGCGTGCGCGGTGGCTCGCAGCACGAGGAGAAACTTTTGCTTACAAGCGGTGGACGTGCAGCAGTTCATTTGTTGTCAGATTGCCAGAAGTACTACTGTAGTACCACCATTATTATTCGACTTCCGGAAGAGGCGAAGAGCCAAGCGCAAGGTCACCTACTAACCTTAGGCTAGCCATAGTGGGAGTAACATAAGTAGGAGTATCTCCTTTTTTTATTCTAGAAACAACCATGCGCGAATATTGGACGGTAGCAGCGCAACAACTGAATCAAAAATCGAAACCTTCCCGCCCGGCGCCAGCTGAGCCCGCCGCTCCACATTGATGGCAAGTCAGGGCAACGCGACCTCTCACTGCTTCCGCCGTTGAAGCGGCGCGCCGACCGAGGGCACCGCCCGCTGCACGCCCGGCATTTCAGACTACACATACTTTGTGAGACAAAAGGTGGGGCCATTATTAATGATATAGTATTATACTAAAGGGACTAACTATTGTAATCAGGCTACGTATTAGGTTGGTTCTAGATGATGTGCCAACTTCATATAGCCGGATGTTGGCTATACTATTAACCATGCTCTAAGTGTGGTGTGAGTCGGAAAATGTATTAAGTCATTAATTAATAATTAACGGACGCCTTAATTACTCAGCCGTTTCTGATTCTTTTGGGTAGTGGGGCTATTATTGACTTGGACGTGGGGTTTGGGCCAAAGGCCTACTATTATACTTGGTCTTACTCGCACGACCGACCTGACAGGCTCTACCCTAGCCACCGCTGTATCATATTGTTTTCCACAGATTTGGAGGTTGACTTTTGTGCCTACTAGGTTGACTTTGGCCGGTGCGGCTGTCCGCGGGCGACGTTTGGTGGCGGAGACGAGCGCGGAGGAGAGGGCGCGGCCACGGCAGAGAGAGAGGAGGGAGGGGGAGCTCACAGAGGAGGAGTAGGGCACGGGCAGTGGGGCGTGGGGAGGAGGTCGAGGACGAGGCGGCGAAGAGGAGGCAGTCTGGTTGGGGGGGAGGAAGCAGGCCGGCGAGGGAGAGGACCGGGCGGACGACGGCGAGCTCTGTGCGGCGGTGGCGTCAGGGCCGAGCCCGAGTTCCAGATCGGGGGCGGAGGGGATGGGGCGGTGCGGACGGGCGTCGGGGGCGGCCGAGGACGGGGGCGACGGGGGGGCGCCGGGCATCGTCGTCGGGGAGGCGAGGTCCCGATCCAGATCGGGATCGTGGGAGGAGGAGTGGCGAGGGAGAGGCGTGAATCGGGGAGGAGAGGAGTGGACCGAGAGGGGGAGTGGGTACGTGGGGGGGGGGGGTTAGGGTTAGCGCGTGGGGGGCGGCAGGCTGGGCCGTGGCTTGGTTGGCCCGAGGGGGTACAGTGGCAGCTGGGCCGGCCAGTTGGTCGAGGCCCAAGGGCAGTGGGGGGGGGTTCTTTTCTTTTGTTTTTTTCTTGTTTGACTTTATTTCTTTGTTTAGTCTTTTCCTTTTTTCTGTTTTATTTTTGTTCCTTTTTATTTCAGTTTTATAAAAATTAACACTAGCACCTAAATTTGTATTTATAAATATACTACTGCCACATTAACTTTGGCACCTAAATAAAATAGTTTTGTAATTATTTATTATTTAAAAGTATTTATTAAATAACAGTTTTGCCGCTGTTTTAATTACTATGGTGCATTTAAATACTTTAGAGGAGTGTGGTTTCTACACCAATATTTAGTATGGATTATTTGGCTCACCCCGAACATTTTAGTTTTAATATTTGAAATTTTTTATTGTTTGCTTGATTTTGAATTTGAATTTGAATCAGTTTCGAACTAACGTGAGATTAGCAACAGTAATCAAGGTGACGTGGCATCATTAGTAGAAAGTTACTGTAGCTTAATTATCCGGGCGTCACAATGACACTGTCCTAATTTTTTTTGCACGTACGCAAAGCTTTGTCAACTTAGTCAACACAGAGCAGTGACTGTTGGATGTCCATCCAACGGCCGCCATGCTTCTTCAATCTCTGATCTTCCTGCTCCAGCCGCCCAAACCAGCGCCGGTGGGATTGCCTGCTCCCTCCTCCCGTGGCTGGCTGCGCTGCTGCCAGGTCATCCCTCTACCCACCCGCACATCCTGTTCTTTTCCAGCGACGTCCGCCTCACCCCGCAGCCGACCAGTCAGTGCTCGTACACCCCTCAGCGTGGGCGTCCACTGTGGTGGCTTTGCCGGCTCCGGGTCGTTCCCTTCCTGGGCCTCGCCCTCGTCCACCGCGTTTGTGCTCTCGGCGTGGCGAGGTCAACATGGTCAACAAACAACAGCCATCGGAAGAGGCTGACAGTAGGGGTCCACACAAGGAAATGCCTCCTTATTACACACAAAATAATGATTCCTCCACCTGACGGCTGGGACCCACCGGAAGGGCGTCTGCATTTCTTGAAAAAAACGTCCCCCCCCCCCGCTGTCAGCTCGGACCCACCAGCTATATCTTCGCACACAAGGAAGTGCCTCCTTATTACGCACAAAAGAATGAATACTCCCCCTGCTAGCTGGGACCCACCATTGTTGGAGGCTGACTTGTGGGCCTACTAAGATGACGGGGACGGAGGGCTTTGTCAACTTAGTCAATATGAACGATTCTAACTCCAGCGACCGTACGATGTCCATCCAACGGTCGTAGTGCTTCTTCAACCTCTGATCTTCTTGCTCCAGCCGCCCAAACAAGCGTCGGCCGTGCCGTCTGCTCCCGCCTCCCGTGTCCGGCTGTGCTGCCACCGCTGGCCAAGCCATCCCTCTATACTCACCCACACCTCCTGTTATTCTCCGGCGACGGCAGCCTCACACCGCAGCCGAAGCAGTCAACCCACAAACTCCCCTCCGCGTGGGCATCCACTGTCGCGTCTTCCCCGGCTCCGCGCCGTCCCCTTCCAAGGCCTCGCCGTCGTCCACCGCCCTGTTTCTCTCGGTGCGGCATGGTCAACATGGTCAACAAACGACTTCGATCGGAAGAGTACCGTACGTGGAGAGGCTGACAGCTAGGTCCACGGCCGCAGCAAGGAAGTGCCTCCTTATTACGCGCAAAATAATGATTCATCCACCTGACAGTAGGGACCCACCAGACGGGCCACCGTATTTCACAAAAAACGTTTCCCCCCTGACTGCTGAGACCCACCAGCTACATCTTCGCACGCAAGGAAGTGCCTGACATCGGGACCCACCCGGTCAAAGCGTATGTAGTGTTGTCATTTTGGTCGCGAACGTGTACGTACATACGATCGGTCTGTCTGCAGGCTGCAACGATGAACCGTGGGCGTGTAAGGAAGGGAACGTGTAGTAGTAGAGGCGCGCACGTAGCATGTACATGTACGTACAATGGCAAGGGTGCAAGAAAGTAAATACGGCCACGTACGTACATACGGGCGGGGTCTCGAACGCCTACTCGCGCATACGTACGGCCAGGGCTCGTGTACATGGCTGGGTCAGAACGAAGAAACTGCATCGTCGTCGTGTTCATGGGGAGGCAACGGAATGTGTCGTGTTCATCGGGAGGCAACGGAACACGTGCTGTTCATCGGGAGCCAACCGGCTTGGACGGAACAACCGATGGAAATGAGGCCTGGCGTACCGTAGAACGGAGGAAAGGGCCTTGTGTTCGACCGGCCACGGTCGAAACGGGTTCCTGTTCACCGGGAGGGGTCTGGCGTACCACAAAATGGAGGAAACGGACCTCCTATGGTCGAAACGGGGTCCTGTTGATCGGGAGGGGTGTGCCGTACCGCAAAACGGAGGAAACGGACTTGTGTTGGAGCGCTACGGTCGAAACGGGGGTCCTGTTCGTCGGGAGGGGTGTGGCGTACCGCAAAATGGAACTCCACGGGATACTGTTCATCTCCACCAATGACTGCCTCCACGGGCTACTGTTCATCCACCGTCGACCTCGTCCAGCCTCCACCTACGACTGTTCATCCACGGGCTCTTGTTCATCCAGCCTCCACCGCGCGCTCCTCCACCGGCTACTGTTCAACCAGCCCTCTCCACGGGGTCCCGTTCAACCACCCCTCCATGGCCTACTGTTCATCCAGCCCTCCACGGGCTACTGTTCAACCAGCCCTCCACGGGGTCCTGTTCATCCAGCCCTCCACGGGGTCCTGTTCATCCAGCCCTCCACGGGGTCCTGTTCATCCAGCCCTCCACCGGCTCGATCGATCGGGGTACTGTTCATCCAGCGGCAACAACCTCTACTACCACGGGGTCCTGTTCATCCAACCCCCCACTGGGAACTGTTCATCCAACCCCCCCAATGACGCTCACTGTTCATCCAGAGGCAGCATCGATCGTCTTCAGTTAGCAGCTGTAGCGAAGGAATCACTCGGGTTTAGTTAATAGCAAGGGATCGGTCGATCGCTCGGGTTCAGTAATGCGTAGCCTGCAGTGCAATTGCTGGGGTTCAGTTAGAGCCCAACGCCTCGCACACACGCACGTACATATGAGAGAAACGCGCATAGCTCGGCCCCCGACCACCCACCGTAACCGGGAACTCCCCCGATATTTTCCTCGCCCTCGCTTCTACCATGGTTTTTTCCATCATGGACGGCAAAAAGAATGTCATGCAGCTGCTTCTTCGGCCCGCCCAGGATGAAAAGCCCATTTTCTGTCATGATTTTTTGTCATAGAAGTAGGACCCCACCACATCTATGATGATACTGGGTTTTGTCACAATTATCATCATAGAAGTGTCATAAGCATGACAGAAAAAATTCGTTCGGCCCAAAATGTCACGGATGTGTCTTTTTTTGTAGTGGGATCTCGGTCTCACCGAGATGGGATTGCAAACTCTCTATTTCCCTTCGTAACGTTTCGGTCCAACCAAGATGAGTGATTGGTCCCACCGAGTTCGCAATGCAAACTCTCTGTTTCCTTTTCGTAACGTTTCGGTCTCACCGAAATGAGCGATTCAGTCCCAGCGAGTTTGCCTGACCAACTCTCTGTTTGCCTATTACAGAAATCGGTCCTACCAAGTTTATGTGATCGGTCTCACCGAGATTACGTTATGCCCTAACCCTAATGAAATCAGTCCCACTGAGTTGACATGTCGGTCCCAATGAAAAGACTAACGTTCACATTTTGAACTAAATCGGTCTGACCGAGTTTTCTGATTCGGTCCCACCGAGTTTGGTAAATTGTGTGTAATGGTTAGATTTTTTGTGGAGGCTATATATACCCCTCCACCCACTCTTCATTCATGGAGAGAGCCATCAGAACATGCCTACACTTCCAGCCATTTTCTGAGAGAGAACCACCTACTCATGTGTTGAGACCAATATATTCCATTCCAACCACAAGAATCTTGATCTCTAGCCTTCCCCAAGTTGCTTTCCACTCAAATCATCTTTCCACCAAATCCAAATCTGTGAGAGAGAGTTGAGTGTTGGCGAGACTATCATTTGAAGCACAAGAGCAAGGAGTTCATCATCAACACACCATCTATTACCTTTTGGAGAGTCGTGTCTCCTATATTGGTTAGGTGTCACTTGGGAGACTCCGACAAGATTGTGGAGTTGAACCAAGGAGTTTGTACGGGCAAGGAGATCGCCTACTTTGTGAAGATCTACCATAGTGAGGCAAGTCCTTCGTTGGCAATGGCCATGGTGGGATAGACAAGGTTGCTTCTTCGTGGACCCTTCGTGGGTGGAGCCCTTCGTGGACTCGCGCAACCGTTACCCTTCATTGGTTGAATTCTCCATCAACGTGGATGTACGATAGCACCACCTATCGGAACCACGGAAAAAATCTGCGCGTCTACATTGCGTTTGCTCCCTCCAAACTCCTCCGTTTACCTTCATATGCAATGTTTTACATTCTGCCGCTATACTCTTAGACTTGCAGGTGTAGGTTGATTGCTTGACTTGTTCTAAGTTGCTAAAATCTGCCAAGACTTAAAATTGGGAAAAGGCTACATTTTAATTTGGTCAAGTAGTTTAATCCCCCCTGTAGACATACTTTCGATCCTACAAGTGGTATCAGAGCTTTGGTCTCCATTTGCCTTGATTTCCATAGCTTTTGGTGATCATGGCCTTGGTTTCACACCTAGGAGAGTATGGCGTCTTGCGAGGGAAATTACCACCGTAAAGGTCCTTACTTTGATGGTACTAATTTTGCTAGTTGGAAGCATAAGATGAAAATGCATATTCTTGGACATAACCCCGCCGTTTGGGCTATTGTGTGGATTGGCTTGCGAGGTGAATTCTTTGATGGGAGAGAACCGAACCGTGAAGCCACTGCGGAAGAGTTGAAGATGCTGCCATACAATGCTCAAGCTTGCGATATCCTCTTCAACGGATTGTGCCCCGAAGAATTCAACAAAATCAGCCATCTTGAGAATGCAAAGGAAATTGGGGATACTTTGATTGATATGCACGAAGGTACCGACTCCTTCAAGGAATCCAAATTGGATGTGCTTCAAAGTCAACTTGACAAGTTCAAAATGAAGGATGGTGAAGGTGTCGCTGAAATGTACTCTAGGCTTGCCCTCATCACAAATGAGATTGCCGGCTTTGGAAGTGAGTAGATGACCGATAGATTCATCATCAAGAAGATCCTAGGAGCCTTGGATGGAAAATATGATATCGTGTGCACATTGATCCAAATGATGCCCAATTACAAAGATATCAAGCCAACAGAAGTCATTGCAAGAATTGTTCCTCATAAGATGTCACTCAAGGATAAGGAAGATCTTCACAACAAGTCAAGTGGTGCTTACAAAGCCTCATGTGATGCTCCTACATCATCAAGTGAGAAACAAACCTTCAATGAGGAATTGAGCCTAATGGTGAAGAACTTAAACAAGTTCTACAAGAGTAGAAGCAAGGAAAGAAGTTCCAAGTCAAGGTCCTACAATGACAAAAGATCTTCAAGTCGTGAGCGTAATTGCTACAATTGCGGAAGACCCGGACACTACTCCAATGAGTGTACGACCCCCTACAAAAGAAGAGAAGATTCACCCAAAAGGAGAAGTAGAAGAGAATAATCACCACCAAGAGAGAGAAGGAGTAGAGATGATCGTTATGAACGAAGAACCTCTCGGAGAAGCATGGATTCGAAAAAGAAGGACAAATTATCAAGGAGCTACACAAAACGAAGACATCAAGCTCATGTTGGTGAATGGGTATCCGGCTCCGACCCCGACCATCACTCCGAAAGAAGTTATCACTCCGACTCTGAATATACTCAAGATGAAGGTGTTGCCGGTCTAGCACTTGTGTCAACCAACTCCTACGACATATTTGACTCACCAAATGAAGGAATTGGGAGATGCTTCATGGCTAAAGGCCCAAAGGTATCACACCCCGAGTATGTTGATTTAAATAGTGATGAAGATGATTTGCTAGGTGATGATGATTTATTTGTTGACAACTCTAGTGATGAAAACTATGATGAATTTGCTGTTAAGCATGCTAATCAAGATAAAACGAATGATGATGATAAGAAGGAGGTTGAGCGTCTAACTAAAGAACTAAACACTCTTAAGTTAGCTCATGAAACTACTTGGAAGATCATCGAGAACTTTTAAAGACTCATGAGAAGTTACGCTTTGAAAATCTCAACCTTGAGCAAGAGCATGGGTTCTTAAAAGCAATCAATGATGATCTTCGCAAGAAAAGTCCTTCTTCCAAGCATTTACTCTTGTCTACTTACATGGCACAAGTTAAATCTAGCAACAAGAGTAAGAAAGATTCTTCTTCTAGTAGGAACAACAATCATGTTAAATCCAATGTTGTTGCCTCTAGTAGTTCTCTTGATTCCACTAATGATTCTCTTAGCCAAGTTACACTTGAGCAAGAAAATAGCTCATTGAAGGGAATTATAGAGAAAGGTGTTTACAAGAGCCTTGCCGGGAGTAAGCAATTTGTGGAAATTGTACGCAAGCAAGGAAGGCACCGGAAGAATCAAGGTATTGGTTTTGAACGGAAGTTCAATGCAATGGAGTTGAGTGGGAAGAAGATCAATACCCCAAGACGAAGTTTGTTCCTCAACAAGAGAAGTATGATCCTACTTCTTTCCAAGGGACATAAGCTCAAGATGATCTTCCACCACAAGACCACAAGCAAAAGGGCAAGGGCAAGCTTCAAGAGGAGATTGATGCATTTGAAGAAGCTCCTAAGGCCTTGGTCAAGTTGGTTCCCAAGACTACACCAAGTTCTACTTCATCAAGTACGACTACAACTCCAAGGATCCCATCAAGATGATGTGGATCCCGAAGAAGAAGAACTAGAGAGTTCTTGAGGTTGACTCTGCCAACATACTTCACTCATATCATTTTGGCGAGGACAAGTGCAAACAACTTCCACATCTTGCACTAGTTCAAGGAGTCACAAACCCTCTTGTTGGTAAGACAAGGGACAAGGTAACCTAATGCTTTCATGGACATCATCTTGTGTGAACATCACTCTATTTCTATGGATATCCTTGTTTGTTCCTTGTGGGATTAACCCGTGTAGGTATTAAAAGTGCAACTCACTCCAATGGACTGCTCCGAATGATCTACATCAAACATTGAGCATCCACATCTTCAACATCTACATGAAGTTATCATCGACAAAACCCAAGGTTAGTTCATCCCTCTTAGGGGGGGATATCACATCTAGGGGGAGCTTTACTCTAATCAATTGACCTAAAGAAACTCTAATGGTGTGAACACAACAATGCTTTATGTAAAAGTGGTAACCCCGGTTGTGCTTAAACGATGAGTATGACCTATGATCAAATGTTCTCATTTGACTCCTAAGTCAATATACTCATATATAGATGACCTCGTCATCGCAAATTGCTTAATAGATGCTAGAGTGTTTGTGCATGCTTTGTCACATATTTCAGTTGCCATTTTATTGTGTGAGCATGTTGATTGCATATTTTACTCATTCGAGGACATCCACTTGTTGCTTTGATTGTTTGCCTTTTTTCTCTTTTGCCAAGTGGATGGACAAGAATGCCTAAGAACCTCCTATAGCTATCTATGCTTTTCTCGTCTCAAACTCTATTCATGCTACATCACAAAGTTTGATCAAGTCAGATTCGAACCACTCTGTGTGAGGAGCACTCGGAGTCCCCGATTCACCATAGACTTAAACTTCCAAAACCTCTCTGTGCATTTCGGTATGACCGATCCATCTTCTTCGGTCACACCGAGTTCACTGAGTTGATCTAGGTTTTCAATCTCGATGCAACCGATTTGAACTTTTCGGTCACACCGAGTTGCAGTAACCGCTTGCGATTCTACATCTCGGTGCCCCCGAGTTGTTCCACTCGGTTACACCGACAGGGTCAGGATATATATACCCACGGGTGAGATTTTGGAAATTTCTTCAAAACCTCTCAGCCCGCGCGCGTCCTGCTCTGCCGCCTCGGGTCTCCGGATCGTCTTCTTGTTGCCAGCGACCTCCCGCCGCTGGTGTCCGTCGCCGTCAACGGGATTCAACCCCACCGTTGCCGCTGTAGAGAACTCACCGCCGAACTAGGGCATGAGTTCAATCTTTTGTGCTAATTCCTTACTCCGATTCTTAGCACAATGCAATGCCATGTTCTTTACCATGTATGAGATCAATCTATCCAGAGAAAACTTCCTTTAGGTTAGGTTTGACTCCAAAATTTATGGTTAGTTTCCGCCGAACTCATCTCAGACCGACCGAGTTGTGGAAATCGATCTCACCGATTTGGCTTAGGCCATTGCACTTGCAGTTTTCGGTCTGACCGAAAGTTGCAAATCGGTGCGACCGAATTCAACTCTCGGAGCCACCGAACTGTGTCTCGGTCTGACCGAGTTCAGTAGTTTAGACTCCAAAGTTGCATCGGTGTCACCGAGTTTAACAAATCGGTAGCTCTGAAATGCTTTCTGTGGAGAACTAAATCTAAGTTTTTGACTCATCTGTTTTGCAAAAACTCTGCACTTTGTGATGCTCATCCACTCTACCTCACCTATATCTATTCACAGGGTCTGCTGTCAGTTTGCTTGCCAGAATGTCTGACCAGAGTGATAGCCAGAACAAATCAGAAGAGCAAGTGCACATGAGTGAGGGCACTAGTCCCTCAAGTAGCTATGATGAGGGCAGCAGGAGCACTCCAAGCAATTTGCCCAAGGCAGCCACTAGATCAAGGAAGAAGAGAACCTCAGATTCTGAGGATGAGGACTATGTGGCTACAGAGGAGGAAGTTAGCTCCAAGAAGAAAGTCCTGAAGAAGGAATATGGTACTGCTACTGCAACAAAGCCTGGATTGCACAAGAAGGCACCAGCTAAGAGAGTTCCAATGTCTAAAGCTAGATCCTCCACTCAGGAAACCATGGAGTGCACACTTGAACCAAAGGAGGCTGGTGAGGGCACGAAGAGGAAAGAGAGGGTCAAGAAGACCATTGCCAAAGTCATTGGGAGATCCTCTATGTTTAGAGATCCAGCCGAAGAAGAAGAAGAAGAGGAAGAGGATGTTGCACCAGCACCCAAGTCCCAAAAGCTATTGGGGGATGCTATTAAGTCAGGGGCTGCCCCTTCAAAGCCCAATACTGCCCCCAAAGCTATTGCTCCAGCTCAGAAGACTTCAAAGCCCAAGAGGAGCACTAGGAACATTCCAGCTAAAGAGAAGAACAAGGCCCCCGTGCCTGAGATGGAAGAAGAAGATGCTGAAGCCCAAGTGCTAAGGAAGCTTAAACCAAAGATTCCAGATCACAATGACAGCCATCAAGTGGCAGAAGATATGAAGATTAGGAAAGATGCAGGTCTCAGACTTTGGAGACAAAGTGACCCCTATGCTGTGAGAAGGAAGACTGCTGTGGACTACAGGTTCCACACCAAAGAACAACAAGATTTCTATGATACCATTCTACTTGACAAGAAGCCTATAGTCTGTGATATGAAGTGGGTTGATTGGGAATACATTGATGAGAATGAAGACTATTTTCCAGGAGTACATGAAAGCTTCAAAGCATGTGGTGTTGACAAATTTGTGGGATAGAAGCTTACCAAATGGAATGATGAACTCATCATGCAATTCTACTCTAGAGCTCATTTTTATCCAGATGGTAGAATTGTATGGATGTCTGAAGGTACAAGGTTCCAGTCAACTGTTGATGAGTGGGCAAAGTTGATCAAAGCCCCTGAAGAGCATGAAGATGATTTGGATGTCTATGCCAAGAAGAAGAAAGACCACAACTCTATGGCAAATATGTACAAAGAGATCCTAGACAAAGAATTGGATACACATAAATTTGGATCTGTACAATACTTGTTGTCTGGTCTAGCTACAATCAACACAATCTTGAGGCATACATTGTTGCCCAAATCTGGAGATCACAAGATGATCAGAGGCCATTCAATCAACTTGCTGCAGATATTTGATGTACCTCGGAAATTCAAGGTCATGAGTCTGATTGTTGAAACAATCAAGAGGACAGCTGCAGATCAGAAGAGATTTTGTGGGTATGCTCCACATATTCAAGTGCTCATCAACTCCAAGATGGGCACAGACACTTATTTGTTGGACAAGGAGCACTTACCTTTGAGACCAGAATTTGAGGATAACACTGTTGTGATGAATGAGGATGATCCCACATCTGTGCAAGCACAAGAGAAGAGAGATAAGGCAAAGGCTGAGAAGGCTGCAAAGATGCCAAGTGTTGAGGAGGCATCTCAAGTGTTCCTAAAGTCAAAACAAGATCAACTTGCTTATCTTATTCAAGCAACTTTGAGGATTGAGAAGGGCTTGGCCACCCTGACTCAAAATCAGGAGAGCTTGGAGAGGATCATTGAGACCAAGTTCTATGATCTTGATCTTAAAGTAACAGAGATGCAGACAGCTGCTGAGCAGCTCCAGGAGGAAGCAGAGGAGAAGAAAGGGCAGGCTACCACAGATGCTTTTCAGAGAGTGCCTAGAGGTCAGAGGTCTGCTGCAGTGCCCATGGCTGATACTAGAGCAACTACTTCAGCACTAGCAGCAACAGCTTCAGTGCCACCTCCAGTTGCCACTCCACCAGCTCCAACAACATCTATTGATGCCTTCATCCTTGGAGTCCTCTCAACACCACCTCCCTAAGACCAAGCCTAGAGAGACGCATAACACTATGCATTTTCAAACTTTTTGGTAACTTGTTGCCAAAGGGGGAGAAATGTATAGATCATAGGCTTCGAGAGAGAGTGTTTTCTTCTTTGTCTCTCTTGCTATTTGCTTGATACTTCTGTGTGTGCTCATTTGATACTCTTTATGTCTGTGTGAGACACTTGTATGATCATGTGTTTGATCATATCCTACTTTAATCTTTGCTTGGCTGATATTATCTTTTATATCTCATATATGATCATTCACTTTGCTTGGTGATGAGTGCATGTTTTTAATTCCTATCATTTTGAGCGCTCCACCAAGATGTATGTGACATGGAAGAGTAACCCATGATCCTAATCGATTGTGCATTTGCAAATTAAAAGCAAATTTTAAATAATGCACAAATTTAGGGGGAGCTCTTGCTTATCACGTACTTCTCAAAGCGACGATGTATTTTAATCTTTTTATTATTTGTCAAAGCTTTGATCTATATGTTGTCATCAATTACCAGAAAGGGGGAGATTGAAAGTGCAACTATCCCTGGGTGGTTTTGTTAAATGCTAACAACATATAGCTCATTGAACTAATGCTATTTTAAGATGATCATTTCAGAAAGTTCAATGATTGGCATGGCATGGATTAGGAATGTGGACCCCTCAAAATGCTAAGGACTCTTATTGGCTCAAGCTCAAGACTCTACATTTTCATTTAGTGGTCCAAGATCACATTGAGTCCATAGGAAAAGCCAATACTGTTAAAAGGGGATGAGGTGTTGCTTAATGGCTTGCTTGCTCAAAATGCTTAGTGATATGCTCCAAAAGCCGTCAACCACTTTCTCATATCCACATATATCCCAAACCAAAAGTCAAACTCGGCCCTACCAATTTGATCTATCCGACGCCACCGAGTCCATTTGACATAGCCACTGCCAGAAACCCTAGTCACTTCGGTCTCACAGATAGGGATCTCGGTCTCACCGAGATGGGATTGCAAACTCTCCGTTTCCCTTCGAAACTTTTCGGTCCAACCGAGATGAGCGATCGGTCCCACTGAGTTCGCAATGCAAACTCTCTATTTCCTTTTCGTAACATTTCGGTCTCACCGAAATGAGCGATTCGGTCCCACCGAGTTTGCCTCACCAACTCTCTATTTGCCTATTACAGAAATTGGTCCTACAGAGTTTATGTGATCGGTCTCACCGAGATTACGTTATGCTCTAACCCTAATGAAATCGGTCCCACCGAGTTGACATGTCGGTCCCACTGAAAAGCCTAATGTTCACATTTTGAACTAAATCGGTCTGACCGAGTTTTCTGATTCGGTCCCACCGAGTTTGGTAAATTGTGTGTAACGGTTAGATTTTGTGTGGAGGCTATATATACCCCTCCATCCACTCTTCATTCGTGGAGAGAGCCATCAGAACGTGCCTACACTTCCAACATACATTTTCTAAGAGAGAACCACCTACTCATGTGTTGAGACCAAGATATTCCATTCCAACCAAAAGAATCTTGATCTCTAGCCTTGCCAAGTTGCTTTCCACTCAAATCATCTTTCCGCCAAATCCAAATCTATGAGCGAGAGTTGAGTGTTGGGGAGACTATCATTTGAAGCACAAGAGCAAGGAGTTCATCATCAACACACCATCTATTACCTTTTGGAGAGTCGTGTCCCCTAGATTGGTTAGGTTTCACTTGGGAGCCTCCGTCAAGATTGTGGAGTTGAACCAAGAGTTTGTATGGGCAAGGAGATCGCCTACTTCGTGAAGACCTACCCTAGTGAGGCAAGTCCTTCGTGGGCGATGGCCATGGTGTGATAGACAAGGTTGCTTCTTCGTGGACCCTTCGTGGGTGGAGCCCTCCGTGGACTCGCGCAACCGTTACCCTTCGTGGGTTGAAGTCTCCATCAACGTGGATGTATGATAGCACCACCTATCGGGACCACGGAAAAAATCTCCGCATCTACATTGTGTTTGCTCCCTCCAAACTCCTCCCTTTACCTTCATATGCAGTGTTTTACATTCCGCTGGTATACTCTTAGACTTGCATGTGTAGGTTGATTGCTTGACTTGTTCTAAGTTGCTAAAATCTGCCAAGACTTAAAATTGGGAAAAGGCTAGATTTTTATTTGGTCAAGTAGTCTAATCCCCCCCTCTAGACATACTTTTGATCCTACAGTATTTCTCTTTGATCTATCCGTTTAGTTTGGCCAACAAGATTGATTTATCTTTAGTGGGAGAGGTGGTTTGTAATGGGTTCAATCTTGCGGTGTCCTCACCGAGTGATAGAAACAGTAGCGGGGCACGTATAGTGTTGTTGCCATTAAGGGTAAAACGAGGGGTTTATTCATATTGATTCGGTTTACTTTGTCTACATCATGTAATCTTGCTTAAGGCGTTACTCTATTTGTCATGAACTTAATACCATACATGCATGTTGGATAGTAGTCGTTTGGTGGAGTAATAATAGTAGATACAGACAGGAGTCGTTCTACTTATGACAGATGTGTTGCCTATAAACATGATCATTGCCATGAATACATCATAACTATGTGCTTTTCTATCAATTGCCCGACAATAATTTGTTTATCCACCATCTGCTATGTGTTCGAGAGAGAAGCCTCTAGTGAAAACTATGGCCCCGGGGTCTAATTTTATCATATTCCTAAAAAACCAAAAGTACTCTGCTGTAATTTATTTACTTTTGTCGCAGGAAACCACGGCCACCTATGGGACCAGGAGGCCCCTTGCTGGTTCGGCGGGGGGACGTTGCGTTGCACAAAGAGCACACGAGCGTGTGGTAGCATGACAGAGATCACACGGGCAGTTTTACCCAGGTTCGGGCCGCCGCGAGGCGTAAAACCCTACTCCTACTCTGGTGGATAGGTGGTGGCGGAGCATAGTACGCTTGCCCGGCAAGGGTTGCCTTAGGGCGATAGTGGCTACGCGCGTGTGGGGATGTGAGTTATCCAACCTTCTAACCCTATCTACGGTTGCCACGGGCCTCCTTTTATAGATCTAGGGGTCACCACAATGGCAAAGTAGTCATTACGCACTGATAAGATAGCAACAGTGCTATCATACCTAACTCTACGGGCTGACAAGGCACATTAAATGCACCGCTTAATGTCACATCGTTGGTTGCCCGGCAAGGCTTGTCGGGCTATTTTGCTAGCTCTGCGCCTGCTTGCTTGACACGTTGCAGGACGAGTATTGTCTGTGGGTTTTGCCTGTAGGGAGAGGCAGCCATGTGGGACATGGCTGCCACTTGGCCACTCTGCGGCTTGACACCGCACTGATCGATGACGTGGGTCGTGGTGGAATGGTTGGTGAGGTCGTTTTGCCTCCGCGAGCCCCGATAGGTCCTGCCGGGGCGCTTTTGTCGCCTGCTTCAGGGAGTGGCCTCGCCCCTTGCCGGGCTCGCCTGCCCAGCAAAGGAGGCCTTTTTCTTGACGATATCATGCTTCTCTGGCTTGATCTTGGTCCCTCTGATCTGATTGTTGGTCCTTCGAATCTCTTGATTCCTTGTACATCTTGGCTTGTCCATGCACGAGTCAGGGGAAAATGCATACCCCTGTATATTTCCCCGACAAAAGCCCCCGGGCCTGAGCCACGCGTGTCGCGTGGCACGTTGGGTTTGGCCCCAAACCATGCGTCGACATGTGGCAGGAGAGGGTTGTGCGCGCTGGCTCGTCATGGCGGCTAGTCAATTCAACGTCCACTTTGCGCAATTACTGTGCGTCGTGGGGTCGTGGGACTGTTGTAGTTAAGGTAAAACGGTAACTTTCTGAAGCGTGTCGCCCCGTTCCGTTTCCCCCCTTAAGAGCAGGGAAAAACAGAGCGACACGATTCACCTATCTCTTGCCCTGCTCCCCCATCTTCTTCCTCCGCAAGCCAAGCGACAGTTCCTCCTCTAGTTCTCCCTCCCGCCGCCGCCCTTCCCATCGAATCCTTCTCCCTCCCGCATCGCCGCCGCCGGAATGGGGAAGAAACCTGCAGAGAAGAAAAAAATAGACGGACACGGCGAAGGAGGCTGCCGTCGAGGGAAGCAAGAGAGGGGCGGAGCTGAACAAGAAGCAGAGTGAAGATGTCGTCTTGATCACGTCGAACTTGAGCGGCCCGGTCCTTCAAGCAAGGTACGGGTATCTGTGGGGGAGGCACATTGAAAAAGGGCATGGAGCACCCGTAGTTTATGTGGCGAGGAAGGTAAATCCGCTGGATTCTTATCATTTCCTCTATGCTTACTTCATCTGCAGTCCATGTCCCCCTTTCTCCGAATTCTTTGAGGCAATCATGAATATCTATGGATTCCACCTCCTCGATTTCATGCCAAATGCAATGGCGACTGTCGTGGATCTAAGACTAACAGTAGAATGGGGGGTAGGTATGTAGAGGCAAGATCCTAGCTATGGCGAAGTTGTACACACGAGTTTTACGAGTTCAGGCCCTTCGTGGACGAAGTAATAGCCCTACGTCTCGGTGCCCGGAGGCGGTCGACTGGATTATACGTGTGTGTGTGTGTGTTACAGGGGGTGCGAACCCTTGTCTCAGAGGAGGGGGTGTCTTATATAGAGTGCGCCAGGACCCCAGCTCCCCTCTGTTACACAAGGTTCAATGTACATAAAGCGAGAGCGTTACAGGTAACGCCAATAATAAAGTGCTATAAATGATCATTAAGTCTATGAGTAAACGCCCGATCGTTGCTGCGCAGAGTGGCTTTAGGTCTTCTGTACGTCGAGTGGTCTTTTACATGGTCGAATGGTTTAGTGGTCGAGTGACCTAAAGAAGGAGGGGTCTCCGAGTGAAAGGTAGGTCGAGTGGATTGCACTCGACACCTTTGTTCGGCCCTCCCTATTTACTCTTGAACTTCTTTGCTTCTAAGACAAGGACCTTAGGTAGGACGTATAGGTCAGGCCTATTACCCTACCCCAGGTCTATGTCCTCATCATTAGCCCCCGAATGGATTGAGGTCCGAGTGAAAAGAAGGTTGAAGTTGATCTTGCTTTGACTCTTGCCTTTCTCAAGAATTCATCTCTGAACGGAGGCCAGTGTTGGAACTTCGGCTTCGTTTCAGTCGCCTTGATCGATTCAAAAATTGCCGATTGGTTTTTATAACGTCATCCGCCAAGTGTTGTCTTTGACGCGAAATCTTTCGCGTGATCGGTTGTAGAGGATCCCGGATTTCGCGGGATTCGAAATTTCGGTGGAAGCGCGCTAGGCGGAGCGCGCCGTGGTAAGCAGAGTGGATAAACAGGATGTTTCGATTTCCGCGCCACCTTTTTCGCCACGTATCTTGTGTGCGACTGTTAAGGGATTTGACAGGATTGCCCGGACCCATGCGTCAGACACTCGGAAGTGGGCCTTTAAAAGCGGCGAGGCCGAGGCGTCCGCACTGTGCGTGCCCATTCTCCTTCTTCTTCCTCTTGCTCCTTCACCCCATCCGGCCTCTCCACTCTCGATGCCGCCGGTCCGCCGCCATGGGGAAGGAGAAAACGGCGGTGCTGGAACGCGCGAAGAAGGCGACAGTGGCGGCGAAAAGCAAGAAGACGAATCGGGGATCTTCATCGCGCTCGGGGCTGCCGTCGGGTTGGATCCAGGGAGATTGGATCCGATCTTCACTTCGGCAGGAAGACTTGGACGAGATGGCCAAGTTAGGGCTGATTGTCCATGAGGCTGCGCGGTTGCCGGAGGGGGAAACGGAGCCGCAGCCGCGACTGGGTGAGTGTGTTCTGCTCGCCACCCTGTCGACCGCGGCTTCTCGCTTCCTCCACACCCCTTTTCTCGAGGTTTCTTGAATTTCTTTGGGGCTCAACTCCATCATTTTACTCCCAACACCATCGCATATCTTGCCGCATTCGTGTCCATGTGCGAGAATTTCCTGGGGTGTCGACCGCACTAGGGTCTTTTCAAGCACATTTTCACCATCCGCTCCCAAACAGTGAAGAAAGCAAACTCGAACGACGAGAAAACCCATGTTATCCAGATGTGTGGGGGCCTGGGTATCCAGAAGAGGAAGAGGAGTTCCTTTCCTTCGATGACTCTTCCTGAGTCGGTCAGGGGCTGGCAGTCGACCTGGTTCTACTGCCAGGATATCACGACCCCTGGCTAGTCGACTGGACTTCCTCCTTTTTCTTTTCATCATGTTCAGACTCCATCTTTGTTGAAAGTGACCGCCGCGGAGAAGGCGGAGACGGGCATGCTGGTCGAGAGGGTGGTTCAGCTGATTAACCAAGGTGTCACCGGCATGGATCTGCTGGAGGTGTTCCTCAGTCGGCGCATTCAACCGCTCCAGGCCCGTGACCACTCCATGTGGATGTACTCCGGGGCCGGTGACACTGCTCGGGTTCATCCAGAGGAGGTGCCGGCCAAAATAGTGGCCCAATGGCTGAGGGGCATCACCGGGAACAAGGACAACCCCAGGGGCGCCAGGAGAGTCAACCCTTTCAGCGACAGCAACCAGCCAGACAAGGTTTGGCTGTATAACCGGTTGCATTTGGATGTGTTTTCCGACTATTTGCTAATCCGACTGATTTCCACTCGTCTCCTTGTCTTGTAGATTTACATAGAGATGTACTCAATGCCCAATGGCGAACAAGCTCTGGAGCAGGACCATGAGGGCGAGGACAGCGTGGAGGAGAGCGGCGAATGGGAGTCACCAGCCAACGATGACGAAGATGAGAGCAACGAGTCGGACGATGAGGAGGTAGTCGACTCACCGCCTCGTTCCGAACGTCGATCCAAGCAGCACCATGATCCTGCGGGCATGCGCGGTAAGGCTGTGGCCTCGAGCGCTCCATCTCAAAAGCGCGCTCGGTCTTCGACTCCAGAATTGGCTGAGAAAGTCACCAAGCAGCCCAAGATCAATCCCTCGAAGGCTCAGAAGACCTTGCCTAGAATCAAGATGGATGTTCCTGTTGCTTCTGGGTAAATGTTCTTCCCGTATTTTCTTGTTCCGACCGATTCTCTTGTACTGACCGAGTGGACGATGAACCTTTCCAGCCCGGCCTCTGCCGCGACTGATATGGATATCGACAAGGTCCCAGACGACGAGGAAACCGACGACGCAGCTACCTCCAAAGCCAGTAAGTCTGCCCGACTCGGATTTATTTGGACGACTGGATTGTTTGTCAGTTGTCTCTCTGAGTTTCTCTATTTGCTGCAGCTCCACGAGACGTTGTTGTGCTCCCGGACAATGAAGAAGAAGTACCGCTGAGGGAAAGGAGGAGGAGGAACAAGGAACTGAGCGGGAAAGCGCCTGAGGTTCAGGTTCCTCAGTCGACTGTGATGCCTGGGACGGCGGTCGAGCGATCGACAGATCCGGCTCGTACCAACGTCACTTTCGCTATCCCGCTGTCGACTGATTGCCCATCAGGATCAGCTGCTCAGACCCCTGCTGCACCAATACAACTCCATGCATCAGACCCATTGGCTGCTTCGACTGCTCTGCCATCATCGCTTTTCACTGTGTATCAAACTCCAGACGACCCACCGAGTGCCACCAAGGAAGCTCTTCTTCAGTTGAACCTTGTGATGGGGCAAATGAAAGTGGTGCATGAGGCCAGTCAGGTGGCCTTCAACGCTGGAGCTGCTCTACAGACCAATGTCCAGGTTAGTTGATTTCCGATTTATCATATTCCTCGTCTGATCACCCACTGGGGTGTGACTATTTTGAAGTTGCACAAGTCAATTTGAATCGACTTGATGAATTGAATCTTTGAACTAGTGGGGGCACTCTGAGTGCACCCACTGGGTGTAGTCCCCGAGACCATAGTTGACTGTGGGCAGTTGACTGTGGTCTGAGAATCTGAATTTTGTCACTCGGCCTGGGCGGACCAGGTCGAATGGAACCAGAACTAGTGGGGGCACGCTAAGTGCACCCACTGGGTGTAGTCCCCGAGACCATGGTTGACTGCGGGCAGTCGACTATGGTCTAAGAACGGCTTTTTTTACAACTCGCGCTGGGCAGACCATGCCGAGTGTTACTCAAACCAGTGGGGGCACGCTAAGTGCACCCACTGGGTGTAGTCCCCGAGACTGCCGTTGAATGTTTGATTCGGCGGTAGTCTTAGAGTAGCTGTCACTGTGATGTCTTTTTATTTCAGTCGACTGATATGGCTTATTATTGACTGCAGAAATCTTGTGATCTTGGTGCTCAGCTTTCTACACTGAACAAGCAGCAAATCAGCCTCAACCTTGATCTGGAATTGGCCAGGAAGAATCTCAAGACTGCTCGTGACGAAGTAGCTGCCATGGGAGGTAACCAATCGTCAACTGTCCATCTTACGACTGGCACTTTTCCTTTCCATTTTTTGAACCGAGTGACTCCACTCGAGCAGATGTATGTAGTGAAAATCGTCAACTCCAAGCTCGTCTGAAGAATGTTATTTCTTTAGAGAAAATGAAGCAGGCTTTGGAGAAGAAGGATCTGGACCTTGCTGCCGCGCAGAAGGAAGCGCGAGAGAAAACGCACTTGCTGACAAGAAGCTTGCTTCAGTCGGCAAGTTAGAAGAAGAGAACTCCAAACCGAAGACTGCTCTCTCTGACGCCAATCGGGAGGTCGAACGACCGAAAGAAAGACAAGGACCAGTTGACTGACGAGATTGGGTGCCTCAAGGCCAAGAAAGGCGAGTTGGAATCTTATCTGGGCCAGCTTGCTGCGAAACTGGTCTTAAAGCTTGAAGGTACTGATGTTCGACTGACTCTGTTATGGTCGATTGACAGGTCTTTTTATATTGTCGACTCACCATTCACTCGACTGTGCAGAACTTTGCCAGGACTTTGAAGCGGAAACTGGGCGGGTCGAGACGGGTCTCGATCCCATAAATTGCCGAGTCAAGGATGATGTTGCAATGAATGTGCTGCGGTTGGAGTCTCGCATAGACAGCGCGGTTGCTTATCTTGCCCGCCTGAAGGCGGCGATGACTCGGGTTGATGCTGAACTCTGGCCTCAGGTGGAACTGTCTCAAGACCTCGAGTCTCTGATGGTCCGACTGAACCAAATACCCTACCGAGTGCAAGAATGGAAGAAGTCATCTGCTCGCTGCGGTGCTGACGTCGCCCTGTCTCTGGTCCGAGTGCACTGCAAGGATGTCAAAGAAGACAAGCTGGCGGAGCTCAGGGTTGCTAACACAAAAAGGCACACTTTCCAGTCCTTCATGGACACTTTCCTTGACGCCGCCACTCGCATCGCAGACATCATAGACCTTGACAGTTTCTGCGACCCAGCCAGTCCTTCTCCCGACGAGTGACCAAAAAACATTATGCTCCACCTTTATTTGCTTCGGAATGCCGAGTGATTGTGTAATTGTTAAACTTCTTCGGGCTTGGTGCTCGAGTGCTTTTGATATGCGGTCCGGAACCTTAGGATTTATCTGAACTTGGTTTATCTTGGAATATGCTTGTGTTTGCCTTCGAGTGGGTTTTGTTCCTCACTCGGAATAATCTTTGAACTTGAGATGCAGCTCTGAGGAGGAGATTCCAGTCGACCTGCACCTCGTCGTCCTTGCGGATGAGGATGGAGCGTACGTTGTACTTGTGGTGTAGCTCTGAGGAGAAGGTTGCAGTCGACCTGCACCTCGTCGTCCTTGTGGATAGGGATGGAGTGTACGTTGTACTTATGGCGTAGCTCCGAGGAGAAGGTTGCAGTCGACCTGCACCTCGTCGTCCTTGTGGATAGGGATGGAGCGTACGTTGTACTTGTGGCGTAGCTCCGAGGAGAAGGTTGCAGTCGACCTGCACCTCGTCGTCCTTGCGGATAGGATGGAGCGTACGTTGTACTTGTGGCGCAGCTCCGAGGAGAAGGTTGCAGTCGACCTGCACCTCGTCTCCTGCGAGTGGGAGGGTTCTATCCACTCGGTAGGATTTTAAACTTAGGCGAGTACTGGACTGCAGCTAAGCCCCCGAGTGGGAGGGTTGCTCACCACTCGGTAGGATTTTCAAACTTAGGCGAGTACTGAACTGCAGCTAAGCCCCCGAGTGGGAGGGTTGCTCACCACTCGGTAGGATTTTTAAACTTAGGCGAGTACTGGACTGCAGCTAAGCCCCGAGTGGGAGGGTTGCTCACCACTCGGTAGGATTTTTCAAACTTAGGCGAGTACTGGACTGCAGCTAAGCCCCCGAGTGGGAGGGTTGCTCACCACTCGGTAGGATTTTTCAAACTTAGGCGAGTACTGGACTGCAGCTAAGCCCCGAGTGAGAGGGTTGCTCACCACTCGGTAGGATTTTTCAAACTTAGGCGAGTACTGGACTGCAGCTAAGCCCCCGAGTGGGAGGCTTGCTCACCACTCGGTAGGATTTTTAAACTTAGGCGAGCACTGGACTGCAGCTAAGCCCCCGAGTGGAGGGTTGCTCACCACTCGGTAGGATTTTTCAAACTTAGGCGAGTACTGGACTGCAGCTAAGCCCCGAGTGAGAGGCTTGCTCACCACTCGGTAGGATTTTTCAAACTTAGGCGAGTACTGGACTGCAGCTAAGCCCCGAGTGGAGGGTTGCTCACCACTCGGTAGGATTTTTCAAACTTAGGCGAGTACTGGACTGCAGCTAAGCCCCCGAGTGAGGCTTGCTCACCACTCGGTAGGATTTTTCAAACTTAGGCGAGTACTGGACTGCAGCTAAGCCCCCGAGTGGAGGGTTGCTCACCACTCGGTAGGATTTTTCAAACTTAGGCGAGTACTGGACTGCAGCTAAGCCCCGAGTGAGAGGCTTGCTCACCACTCGGTAGGATTTTTCAAACTTAGGCGAGTACTGGACTGCAGCTAAGCCCCCGAGTGGGAGGGTTGCTCACCACTCGGTAGGATTTTTCAAACTTAGGCGAGTACTGGACTGCAGCTAAGCCCCGAGTGAGAGGCTTGCTCACCACTCGGTAGGATTTTTAAACTTAGGCGAGTACTGGACTGCAGCTAAGCCCCCGAGTGGGAGGGTTGCTCACCACTCGGTAGGATTTTTCAAACTTAGGCGAGTACTGGACTGCAGCTAAGCCCCGAGTGAGAGGCTTGCTCACCACTCGGTAGGATTTTTCAAACTTAGGCGAGTACTGGACTGCAGCTAAGCCCCCGAGTGGGAGGGTTGCTCACCACTCGGTAGGATTTTTCAAACTTAGGCGAGTACTGGACTGCAGCTAAGCCCCCGAGTGAGGGTTGCTCACCACTCGGTAGGATTTTTCAAACTTAGGCGAGTACTGGACTGCAGCTAAGCCCCCGAGTGAGAGGCTTGCTCACCACTCGGTAGGATTTTTCAAACTTAGGCGAACTGGACTGCAGCTAAGCCCCGAGTGGAGGCTTGCTCACCACTCGGTAGGATTTTTCAAACTTAGGCGAGTACTGGACTGCAGCTAAGCCCCCGAGTGGGAGGGTTGCTCACACTCGGTAGGATTTTCCAAACTTAGGCGAGTACTGGACTGCAGCTAAGCCCCGAGTGAGAGGCTTGCTCACCACTCGGTAGGATTTTTCAAACTTAGGCGAGTACTGGACTGCAGCTAAGCCCCCGAGTGGGAGGCTTGCTCACCACTCGGTAGGATTTTTCAAACTTAGGCGAGTACTGGACTGCAGCTAAGCCCCCGAGTGAGAGGCTTGCTCACCACTCGGTAGGATTTTTCAAACTTAGGCGAAACGGATGCAGCTAAGCCCCGAGTGAGAGGCTTGCTCACCACTCGGTAGGATTTTTCAAACTTAGGCGAAACGGATTCGCAGCTAAGCTCTCGAGTGAGAGGCTTGCTCACCACTCGGTAGGGTTTTATAAACTTAGGCGAAACGGATTCGCAGCTAAGCCACCCACTGGGGGATTTCAGATATAAATATAAGCAACGACAATCATTTTAGAAGACTTAAAACTCTTGTCTTTGATAAACAAACTACAAAGGTATTTCTTATTACATCTCAACAGAATGAGTGCTTAAGTATAAAAGGGGCGGAGCAGCTCCCCATTCCAAGCGCGCGGTTCGTCTTTCTGGTGCTCGACATTATAGAGGTGGTACGCTCCATTGTGGAGCACTCCGGTGACAATGAAGGGACCTTCCCAGGCCGGAGCAAGCTTGTGTGGTTTCTGCTGATCCACTCGGAGAACCAAGTCTCCCTCTTGAAATGCCCGACCCCTCATGTTTCTGGCGTGGAATCGACGCAAGTCTTGCTGATAGATGGTCGACCGGATCAGGGCCATCTCTCTTTCCTCTTCCAGGAGATCAACTACATCTTGCCGTGCCTGTTCTGCTTCATCTTCTGAGAAAAGCTCGACTCGGGGTGCATTGTGGAGTAAGTCACTCGGAAGTACAGCTTCAGCTCCATAAACAAGAAGAATGGAGTTCAGCCAGTCGACCGATTGGGAGTTGTCCTCAGTCCCCACAGCACTGACGGAAGTTCATCGACCCAGGCTCCTGCTGCGTGCTTGAGATCACGCATCAGTCGGGGTTTCAACCCTTTGAGAATCAATTCGTTTGCTATTTCAGCTTGTCCATTCGACTGGGGGTGGGCGACTGAAGCATAGTCGACTCGAGTACCTTGGGAAGCACAGAAGGCTCTGAACTCATCAGAATCGAAGTTCGACCCATTGTCAGTGATGATGCTGTGTGGAACACCATATCTGAATGTTAACTCTCTGATGAAGCTGACAGCAGTACTGGCTTCAAGGTTTTTGATAGGCTTGGCTTCGATCCATTTGGTGAACTTGTCGACTGCCACGAGCACATGAGTGAAACCGCTCCTACCAGTCCTCAGAGGTCAAACCATATCCAAACCCCAAACAGCAAAGGGCCAGACGAGTGGAATGGTCTTCAGGGCTGATGCTGGCTTGTGAGACATGTTGGAGTAAAACTGGCAACCTTCACATTTGTCGACTATTTCTTTTGCCATTTCATTTGCTCGTGGCCAATAAAATCCCGCTCGGTATGCTTTGGCCACGATGGTCCAAGAGGACGCATGGTGACCACAGGTCCCCGAGTGGATGTCATTGAGGATCACTGACCTTCTTCTGGTGTTATGCATTTCTGACAGACTCCAGTCACACTCTCTCTGAACAACTGTCCTCTTATCGCAGTAAAGGCTTTGGATCGACAGACGATCTGTCGAGCCTCCTCTTCATCCTCTGGGAGTTCCTTTCTGAGAATGTATGAAATGTACGGCACTGTCCAGTCGGGAGTGATGACAAAACCTCCATGATCAAGTCGACCACGGCTGGGACTTCGACTTCAGTCGGGTCAGTGGCACTCTTTGGTTGTGGGGGTTCTTCAGTGAAAGGATCTTCTTGAACTGAAGGTGAGTGTATATGTTCCAAGAACACATTGCTGGGAATGGCTTCCCTCTTGGAACCTATCTTTGCTAGATCATCGGCAGCTTGATTTTTCAGTCGGGGTATGTGATGGAGCTCTAACCCCTCAAACTTCTTCTCTAACTTTCTCACTGCATTACACTAACCAGTCATAGCTGGACTTCTGACGTCCCACTCCTTCATCACTTGATTGACCACTAAATCCAAGTCGCCATAGACCATGAGGCGACGGACGCCTAGTGAAATGGCCATACGCAACCCATATAGAAATGCTTCATATTCAGCTTCATTGTTGGAGGAGTCAAAGTGAATCTGAAGAACATAGCTGAGTTTGTCACCTCGGGGGGATACCAATACCACCCCAGCACCGGAACCATTCAGCATCTTGGAGCCATCAAAGAACATGGTCCAGTGCTCCGAGTGAATCTGAGTCGGCAGTTGCTGTTCAATCCACTCGGCGAGGAAATCTTGCTTGGGACTTGATAGCTTTCTTTGCCTCAAACTTGATATCCAAGGGAAGGAGTTCAATCGCCCACTTTTCCACTCGACCAGTTGCATCTCTGTTGTTCAGAATCTCTGATAATGGTGCATCGCTGACGACTGTAATGGAGTGATCAGAGAAATAGTGTGCAACCTTCTTCGTGGTCATGTAAATCCCATAAACAAGCTTCTGATAATGTGGATATCTTTGCTTCGATGGAGTCAGAACTTCAGAAACATAATATACTGGGCGCTGAAGTTTATAGGCTTTTCCTTCTTCTTCCCGCTCGACTGTGAGTACTGTGCTAACAACTTGTCCAGTGGCTGCAATGTAAAGCAGTAAAGGCTCTTTGCTGATTGGAGCAGCGAGCACCGGCTGGGTGGAAAGCAGGGCTTTGAGCTCTGCAAACGCTGCATCAGCTTCAGGAGTCCACTCGAACTTATCAGACTTCTTCATTAGTCGGTAAAGAGGCAATGCCTTTTCACCGAGGCGAGAAATGAATCGACTCAAGGCGGCCAAACAACCAGTAAGCTTCTGGATATCATGCACACGCACAGGGCGTTTCATCCAGAGTATAGCACCAACTTTCTCTGGGTTAGCGTCGATCCCTCGTTCAGAAACGAGGAAACCGAGTAACTTTCCGCCAGGAACTCCGAATGTGCACTTTGATGGATTAAGCTTGATATCATACCTTATGAGGTTGGCAAAAGTTTCAGCAAGGTCAGCCAGCAGGTCGGAACCCTTTCGTGACTTGACCACAATGTCATCCATGTATGCTTCCACATTCCGACTGATTTAAGTGAGCAAACACTTCTGAATCATCCTCATGAATGTGGCTCCGGCGTTCTTCAGGCCGAATGGCATGGTGACATAACAGAAGCATCCGAATGGAGTGATGAAAGCCGTTTTTATCTCATCAGGTCCATACAGTTGGATCTGATGATACCCGGAATAGGCATCCAGAAAAGACAATCGCTCACACCCCGCAGTCGAGTCGACAATTTGGTCGATGCAGGGGAGATAGAAATGATCTTTCGGGCAGGCCCGATTGATATGCTTGAAGTCAATGCACGTGCGAAGTGAACCATCCTTTTTGGGGACCATGACAACATTGGCGAGCCACTCGGAGTGGTAAATCTCTCGGATGAACTTAGCTACCAGGAGCCGAGCCACTTCCTCACCAATTGCTTTTCTCTTCTGTACGGCGGACCGTCGAAGATGTTCCTTGACCGGTTTTACCTTCGGGTCGACTCGCAAACGATGCTTAGCCAGTCCCCTAGGTACACCTGGCATGTCAGAAGGTTTCCATGCGAAGATGTCCCAGTTCTCACGGAGGAACTGGGTGAGCGCTTCTTCCTATTTGCTGTCGAGTGAGGTTGAAATATGAGTAGGAGCAGCATTAGGATTGGTCGGGTGAATATGAATCGGTTTGGTTTCACCGGACGACCGAAATGCAGAGTCAGTGGCAGGCTTCTTAGAGCGCAACAAATCACTCGGATCTGCGTTCTTCCGGTATTCTTGCATTTCGACTGCTGCCATTTGTGCATCGGCGATTTTTGAGCCCTTCCGGAAGCACTCTTCTGCCTTCTGCCGATTGCCAGTGATAGTGATCACTCCTATGGGACCAGGCATTTTCAACTTGAGGTACACGTAACATGGTCGAGCCATGAAACGTGCATAGGCAGGCCTACCCAGAATAGCATGATAAGCACTCTGGAAATCCACTACTTCAAATGTCAACTTCTATTTGCGGTAATTCTTGGAATCACCGAAAACCACATCAAGGGCTATCTGGCCGAGTGATTCAGCCTTCTTGACGGGTATAACGCCATGGAAACTCATGTTGCTTCCACTAAGCTTGGACATCGGAATGCCCATTCCCTTCAAGGTCTCAGCATACAGGATATTCAGGCCACTACCACCATCCATCAGCACTTTAGTCAGTCGAGTGCCTTCAACAACTGGGTCGACCACCAGCGCTTGCCTCCTAGGGGTGGCTATACGTGCTGGATGGTCAGACTGGTCGAATCTGATGGCAGTCTGGGACCACTTCAAATAACTTGGTGTTGCTGGAGCAACCATGTTCACCTCTCTGTTGATAACTTTTAGTCGACTTTTGCTTTCAACATCAGCAAAAATCATCAGAGTGGAATTGACATTGGGAAAACCTTCATCATCTTCTTCCTTATCATCACGCTTGTCCGACTCCTTTTCTTTCTCCTTGGGTTGTTTCTCTCGGAACTGCTGGATCAGGAGCCGACACTGTCGAATGGTGTGTTTAGGGTAAATGAGATTACCCTCTTCATCTTTTTTGGTATGAATGTGGCATGGTAAATCCAACACATCATTTCCATCTTAATCTTTAACTTTCTTGGGGTTCCATGGCCCTTTGGGCTTCCCCTTGAACTTCCCTTGGGCCACAACTAAAGCTTCACCAGGAGCTGCTGGTTCGGCCTTGCGTTTCTGTTTCCGACTGGAATTCCCTCCTCCGGTTTCGTGGGCGACTGTTTTGTGCTTGCCACTCCGGAGTCGGTCCTCCTCTTCACCATTGGCATACTTGGTGGCGATCTCTAGGTTCAACTCTCGGTACTTAACACCCTCCTTGAAGGCACAAACTGCTTGGTGATCTGACACATTCTCTACTGTGTGGTGCAATGTGATCCATCTCTGGATATAATCCCTCAAGGTCTCATTCGGTTTCTACACACAGGACTGCAACTCTGTCAACCCCGCTGGTCGTTTGCATGTACCTTCAAAGGTTCTAACAAACACTCGGTCAAGTTCCTCCCAACTATATATGCTGCCAGGTGCTAACTGATTCAACCACGCTCTGGCCGAGCCTTCCAACATCAGAGGAAGGTGCTTCATGGCCACTTCATCATTGCCGCCACCGATCTATACATCCACTCGGTAGTCCTCAAGCCAAGTGTCAAGCTTGGACTCACCAGTGAACTTGCTGACTCCAGTCGCCAACCTAAAGTTGGGAGGAATCACTGCTGCTCTGATGGCTCTGCTGAAACACTCGGGACCTGAAACATGCACTCTGCTGCCAGTTGGATAATCTCTATCATGGCCCTCACTGTGTGCCCTGTTCATGTCAACCAGACCTTGAACGAGAATATATCTCACATCAAAGCCCGGCTCTCTGGGGTCGACTGGAATTCTTCGTCCGCCACTATGAGGGCGTCTGTCATCGTGCTGCCGAGGCACATATGACCCACTCCTCAGGGGAGGTGTGGGCACTCGACGACGGTCATCGTGGTCGAGTCGGTGATCATACTGCTCACGGTTCCTGTACTGATCTCGCCGGTCTCCACGTCCCTCACTCCTCGGAGGCGATCTTGGGCTGTGAGCCAACTGAACTGTGTCTGCCATCATAGATCTGCTGTGAATCCTATTCCGCGACTGAGATACCGCTGTGTTCTGCTCTCCCGCTGCCCAGAGTAAAGCTCGGATCTGCATCAAACCTCTGCCAGCCTCCGACTGGGAAGGCTGAATCGACTCTGCTATTCGGGCTGCAGCTGTGAGATTCTGAATCGGAGTTCGGTATACCTGAGTTGGAGGCGGAAAAAGCTGTCGTCGACTAGATTCAGGAATCCGCTGCCGAGCACGCTCGTCGAGTGCATGCTGGAGGTTCTCCAGTCGAGTGTGCTCAGCCAAGTTGGCCAGGCGCACCTCCTCCAAGGCCCGGGCTTCGGGGGTTTCTCCAACGATAGGAGTGTGAAGTGCATCCATATTGCGCCTGCGGAGCTCTTCCCTCTGCTGCGAAGAAAGAGGCTCGGGGCGGTACTCTTCATGGGCACGCGACGGATCGCCACCACCATCGCCACCGTCGTCGCGAGGGAAGCCAGGAGGACTGCGTGGTCCATTGACCATCAAGACTTCCGCCGCGGGATCACTGCTGTCGCACTCGGATGCAGTCTCGACGGAGCCAGTCGATAGGTCGAACAGGCTGTAGAGAGTTTCGTCGGGCTCGATTGCTGCGACTTGTGGGGTGGCCGACTGGCGGGCCACCGCGTGCCTCACCCACCGCTGGAGACGCGACCGACCGGAACGTTTGCGCCGGCGACCAGCAGGGAGCGAGGACGCCACAGGAGCCGACCGATACTGAGTCGACGGCTGCCGAAGGAGGACGCCGCGGACGCATGCGCGGAAGTGCGTTGCCCCGCGGACGGGGAGCGCATCAACGTCGAGTGGAGCCTCTTGGAGCCAGGCAGAGTCGTCGACGACGAAGACGAGCGCGCCAAGACGGATCTCACGGCCCTCAGCCAATCCACCGCCGGAAACCATGATGATGGCAATCGGAAAAATCACAACTTTACCAACAAGTCGCTAAGACACCTGCCCCACGGTGGGCACCAACTGTCGTGGATCTAAGACTGACAGTAGAATGGGGGGGGGGGGTAGGTATGTAGAGGCAAGATCCTAGCTATGGCGAAGTTGTACACACGAGTTTTACGAGTTCAGGCCCTTCGTGGAGGAAGTAATAGCCCTACGTCTCGGTGCCCGGAGGCAGTCGACTGGATTATACGTATGTGTGTTACAGGGGGTGCGAACCCTTGTCTCAGAGGAGGGGGTCGGCTTATATAGAGTGCGCTAGGACCCCAACTCCCCTCCATTACACAAGGTTCAATGTACATAAAGCGAGAGCGTTACAGGTAACGTCAATAATAAAGTGCTATAAATGATCATTAAGTCTATGAGTAAACGCCCGACCGTTGCTGCGCAGAGTGGCTTTAGGTCTTCTGTACGTCGAGTGGTCTTTTACATGGTCGAATGGTTTAGTGGTCGAGTGACCTAAAGAAGGAGGGGTCTCCCAGTGAAAGGTAGGTCGAGTGGATCGCACTCGACACCTTTGTTGGGCCCTCCCTATTTACTCTTGAACTTCTTTGCTTCTAAGACAAGGACCTTAGGTAGGACGTATAGGTCAGGCCTATTACCCTACCCCAGGTCTATGTCCTCATCAGCGACCATGGCTATCTTCGTGCATTTGTGCGAGAATTTCATAGGAGTTAGGCCCAATGTGGATCTGTTCCGGCATTACTTCATTCCGCGGGTGGATAGCAAGGTTAACCGCTCTAGAATCATTAGCTGGATGCCGCACATGGCGAGGAAGATTTGGGATTATCTCCATGCGTACTTGCACGAGAGGTGGGATGAATGGAGAGGGGATTGGTGCCGGATCCAAGATAAGGAAGCCCCCGAGTTCTGCGAAGCGCGGAAGGAATGTGTCGAGCACGGAAAGGTTGGAGCGCTAAGGGCCTCACTGAGGATAGGCTGCGCCCAACAATTAATAGGATCACCCATTTGAGGACTGCCGGGTTAACCATCGAACTTGTGGGGGCTAATTTTCTTCTCCGCCGCATCTCGCCACTGCTGGAAAGGGACAGACCCGCGTGGCTGTATGACAATGCTACGGATAGGATGAGGCTACTTCCAGGTTTGGCCAATAACTTATCAGTTTATGGTCATGCTTGGTTGTGCGTCTAACTTTTTGGTCGCTTCGAGTTGTTCAAGCTCCCGGCAACCGTCATCCCTCTGAACATCAATTCTGCCCGAGACCAGATACTGAAGTGGATGCCGGACTGCAACGACGAAGAGGTAGCGAGCACTTGACAGCTACCCACCCTGGATGAAGAGCTTGAGTGGTCGAACACTCTGGTGGAGAGGGCCACCAGGACCGAAACTAGAATGTATAAACGAACCTCCTCTGCGAAGGTGGCGTATATTTTGAAGAGGGTCGAGGAGGCCAAGGCCGTCCGCCTCGCGGAGATGGAGAAGGCAGGAAAGGCCGGGAAGAGCAAAGGGAAGGCTGGGGACGGGAGTTCTTCCCAGGGCGGCAACAAGGTGCAAGCCACGAAAGGAGCTGCCAGGGAAGAGCTCGCCGGGGATAACTTTGCCAGGCTAGAGGCTCTAGTCGCGGCAGCGACAGAGCTTCAGGAGGAGGAGGAGGTTGGCGAGGTGGCGGGGCTCGAGGAGTGGCTCGTGGCTGGGCCGCAAGCCCCTGAGCCAGACCCCGAACAACGCACCCGCAGACGCGCTACTGCCTGAGGGGCGGCGGCCTCTAACCTAACGCTAGCCACCAAGAGAGTGAAGAAGACCGCCACAAAAGCCACCAAGGCTGAGGTGGAGTGCCACCAATCTCCTTGCCTTGCCCAGACAAAGGCCTCCTCCACCAAGCGACCGGCGGAAGTGGAGGCGGAGGCCAGCCACCACTCCGGCTCGAGCTCCTCGCAGAGCTCGCCTTCCCCGGAGCTCCTGGTGCCACGGCAAGCACCAAAGCTGCCGGGGAGTTCTGCCCCTCCGTCTCTAAAGAGAAGACGGGAGTATCCACCTCGAATGGAGTCCAACTTGAACTCCATGCTCATTGCAGAAGAGTAAGGAGGATTTTTCCTTTCATGGATAGCTTGTGCATGTCTAATTATTTTTGCTGACTGGCCTCCTATTCTTGTTGTTGTTGCCGGCAGGGAAGTGGAGGAGGACAAGGAAACCCTCGTCCACCATTCCTGAAAGAGGCTCCGGCGTCTGGGGTCATTGAAGGGCACAGAGAGCCCGGTCTTGGCGGGGGTGATGCGGAGGACCCCGCGCCGAGCCCCCGGCTCAGCCCTCAGCCCGAGAGCGAAGACTTGGTCCCATCCGCCGGAGGTGATGGGGACGGCCTTCCTGTTCCCCCCGGTGGAGGAGGAGGTGAGACGACGCAGGGCGAGCCCGCCCTGAGGGGCATGCTTCCCCCGTTGCTCGAGCCTAAGAAACCGCCGTGGAACCTTCCACGGCTGAGGCTGCGCAGAAGGCTGCCGAGTCCACCCCGGCAGAGGACGAAGCTCATGACTCGGCAACATCAATTGCCGGGGAGACAGAGACTCCTGCCCGGCAGACCTCTCCAGGTACCTTACTTAATTCTTCTTTTCTTTCATGCTTTGATTGCTTCCACTGACTTCTCCATTCGCTTGGGACTTCTGTTTCTTTGTTATTCACTGGCCCTTTCATATGCAGCCCCTCAAACCAAGGAGCCAGATCTGCTCGAGGTGTTGGCTGATATAGGGAGGGTCGTCGTAGATGAAGCCGCAGAGCTTGTTGCTGCTGAGGGACATGATCTCGCTGTCGGGGATGAACAGGGCTCCTTGGCGGTGATGGAGAATTCTTCGTAGGACACCTTGGTAGGGGAAGTGATCGTTGAGGTGAAAATCCCACTCCAGACTATGGGCCCGCTCCCCGCCACCGGGATCTTCGCTGAGATTCCGCCACCCTCCTCGAGCACGCTGGCAATGGTGCTGTCGCCACCTGGAGCTGGAGCCCCTGGCCTGTCCCTGACAACGGATGCCGAGCTCGATGAGGAACTTCAACGTCTCCTGGCTCCGCTTTATCAGGGAGCTAGAGAGGCCGATGACTCAGCCACCGTCGCCATGGACTTGTCCTTCATGGAATCCATGGCAGCGGGCATGAAGGAGATGCAGGCCCGTCACAACAAGAAGTGGCAGACGCTTAAGGAGCGGCGTGAGTCTGCCAACAAGGTGGACCAGAAGCTAAAGGACAAGTGTTTGGAGTTGCACGAATGGAACGACAAGCAGTTCAAGATGCGCATGAAGCAGCAGGAGACGCTCCAGATGACGAGAGAAGACGTCATGGCCCGCGAGGCGCGTCTGGCAGACCACAAGGCATCTCTAGACCCTAGAGAGCGAGAGATCTCCCTCTGGGCTGAGAAGCTTGAGCCACCCTCCGCGCCAAGGACGAAGATCTGGAGGCTCTTGTGCAACGGTGCAACAAGGAACTGGAGGACAAGCACGAAGCCGCACTACGCCCTTGCCGCTGATTATGCCGCTCAGCTGAAGAAGCTCACTGTCAATCTGGCTGCCAGGTCTGCCGTCAAAGCTGACCTCGACCAGCAGGTGGCTAAGCTAAATGAGGATCTCGCCAGAGGTGCCAAGGAGGTGGAGGCACTCAAAGAGGAAGCGCGGCAGGCGGAGATCCACTTGGCTGATGTGCAGTCGCAACTCTCCTCCAGGACTCGGAGCCTTGAAGCTACCAACGGCAACATCACGGACATGAAGGCGTGGATCGGAACATTGGAGCATTCAGCGGAGTCCCTTGAGTCCCGCTAGCAGTTGCTGTCCAAGGATTTAGACACCACCAAGCATCTCTGGCAGGATGCAGAGGACATGCTGGAGAATTAGATCAATATGAGTAATCTCTGGATCAAGAGCCTGACCGATATGGCCGAGCGCTTGTGTGCTCAGGCTGCGGTGATGGGCATGGACGACCCAGTCTTCTCGGTTAGCAAGCAAGAGGTCCCAAGTGTCAAGATGGGACTCTTCTTCAAGGAGCTGATCGAGAAGCTGAAAATGCATGAAGAGGGAAGGGCCGAGCGCTTTGCGACCGAGTACCGGAGGCTTGCCCGTGACGCCCTCTTCATGGTCATGAGCAATATCGCCTGCCGCCATCCGAACCTTGACCTTGACGACGGATTCAAGAAGCCGCCGGTGGGCGCTAACATCACTGCCGCCAAGGAGAAAGCTGCTCCCTGGGACGACAGGGTTCTTCATGTTTGAACTCCTCCACTGGGCCATCAGGCCAAGTATCGTACCGCTATTGCTTCTGTGTTGCCCTGTAATGAAACATGACATACATTTTGTGTTTAGTCGTTCTATCTCTAGTGTTTGCGCAACACTGATATCCCTAGCTGGATTTAAAATGCGTGTCTATCCCTTCGAGCTCTGTATGCTTGCATTCGTATGATCGATCCCTATGTTTGCTCTGGATTCCTGCCAGTATCATATTGCCGCGATTGTCGTGGATGCGTCCCGACAGGTTTTTCCCAGGTAGTTCTCGATGCAGCCTCTCGACTTGCGAGCATGGCTTTGGATAGGACGATGGTGCGACCAAAGAAACTAGCCAAGGTTCCATCACACGAGGGTTTTCACGATACGAACGTTCACTAGAGTTTAAGGGATAAACGACTGCAAAATTCTGAAACATATCAATCAATAAGTGAAAGCGCAAACTTAGCTTTCGCTTTGAGCTTCTTCCTCCTCTGCCAGGCCACGCGCGTCAGGAGCACCCACGGTACCTGGAGGAGCGGAAGACAATCAGATGGTTTCTTCGTTCCTGGCAGGGACCGATATGCATTTCTCGTGGCCGGCGGCATCGGGGCATAGTGTCAGGCTTCTCTGGTCCTCCTCCCTTTTTTACTTCCCTTTCGAGTCTGTCTGGCGGCTGCCGCTGCATGGGTCGTGCCGATGCGGACAGCCTTGCCGAAGTGCACTTGCCGGGGCGTCTATCGACAAACTCATACCAGCGCTTCGCTCAGGATTGCCCAAAATGGGGGGAATACTGAACCGAGCGTTGCGCAGTAATCGTCAACGTCGATGACGCCGGGGCCAAAGCAATTCGACTACTGACGAAGGGAAGGGACGGGAAGGAGGGAGCTCGCACCCGCACATCTTGTGCCCTTTCTCTGAATGGCGCCCGAATGGTGGGTACGCCATATGGGCCATTGAGATACGCAAATCGCCACCAGCGGCGATCTTTGCCATGGTCGTGGCTACGGCGAGGTGTGGAGACCTACAATGTAGCGCGGGATGGCCTCGCTTTGCTTCTACGTCTTTGTGGGTGCCACGGTCGATGGCGTCGTCGAAGACAAAGATGGCGATGAAGATGACGCGCTGCACACGCCTTCAGGTTCGCACAAGCGTGCCCCTACCTGGCGCGCTAAAGATGTCGTGGGAAACTACGGCCACCTATGGGACCAGGAGGCCCCTTGCTGGTTCGGTGAGGGGACATCGCGTTGCACAAAGAGCAGACGAGCGTGTGGCAGCACGGCAGAGATCACACGGGCAGTTTTACCCGGGTTCGGGCTACCACGAGGCGTAAAACCCTACTCCTGCTTTGGTGGATTGATGGTGGAAAGGTGGTGCCGGAGCGTAGTACACTTGCCTGGCAAGGGTTGCCTCAGGGCGATAGTGGCTACGCGCGTGGGGGGGGGGGGTGTGAGTTATCCAACCTTGTAACCCTTTTTATGGTTGCCACAGGCCTCCTTTTATAGATCAAGGGGTCATCACAATGGCAAAGTAGTCATTACGCACTGATAAGATAGCAACAATGCTATCATACCTAACTCTGTGGGCTGACAGGGCGCATTAAATGCACCGCTTAATGTCACATCATTGGTTGCCCGACAAGGCTTGCCGGGCTATTTTGCCAGCTCCGCGCCTGCTTGCTTGACACGTTGCAGGACGGGTGTCGTCTGTGGGTTTTTCTTGTAGGGGGAGGCAGCCATGTGGCGAATGGCTGCCACTTAGCCACTCTGCGGCTTGGCACCACACTAATCGACGACGTGGGTTGTGGTGGAATGGTTGGTGAGGTGGTTTTGCCTCCGCGAGGCCCGGCAGGCCCTGCCGGGCCGCTTTGGTCGCCTGCTTTAGGGAGTGGCCTCGCCCCTTGCCGGCTCGCCTGCCCGGCAAAGGAGGCCTTTTCTTGATGATATCCTACTCTCTGGCTTGATCTTGGTCCCTCTGATTTGCTTGTTGGTCCTTCGAATCTCTTGATTCCTTGTAGATCTTGGCTCGATCTTGGCTTGTCCGTGCACGAGTGATGGGAAAATGCATACCCTTATATATTTTCCCCGACAACTTTTATTTTACTTTGCAATTTATCTATATATCACTATCAGAATTAATCCTTGCAAGTACAGAGTTCAAGGGGATTGACAACCATCTTGCCCGTGTTGGGTGCAAGTATTTTCTTTTGTGTGTATAGGTGTTGTCGAAGGGAATTTCCTTGGTTCCCCTATTGGTTCGATAACCTTGGTTCTCATGGAGGGAAATACTGATCTCTATTGTACTGTTCCACCCCCTCCTCTTAGTGGAAATCCCAACGCAGTTTACAAGTAGCACGCGTTCATCGGTCGATGCTTCTCCAAATTCGTACGTGGATCCATGTAGGAGTATGTTCCCATTAGGCATCGCAAGAATTTCTAGGTTTTATTCCCGTGGAAAGATTTAGGCAAGTAGCTCGGTAGATGGACCATGGAGATGGCCACCATGGCTCTCATCATCGATGAGGCGTACCTGAGTTCGATTGCAGCGCACCTGGAGATCCTAAGGGCAGCATACGAGGCATTTGCGGTGTCGAACAGGGCAACCCCGTGCCCCGAGCAGGCGGCCACGACCGAGACCGAGGGTCTCTTGATGTAGCATGGAACCCTAGGGGTTGATCTTTCACGATTTAGATAGGGATTCCCAAAGAACACGACGAACACATGAGGGGGAACAATAGGGGAAACGAGAGGAAACACTCAAATCAACGAGAAACGATCACACATGTGCTAGATCCATGAACACAAAGAGAGATACATGATTCAAATCCAACAAAGGGGGATATAATGGTAACTAGTTCATCTCCTAGAAGGGGGCCTTGAATCCACTAGTGGATCTGCCCTCAAGAGGGGGTCTTGAATCCACTTGGGGGATCTTCTCCTAGGAGGCCTTGGTCTCTAATGGAGTAGGTATCAAGTGGATGAGCAAAGCTCTATCTCTCATATGAGCTAAACCAATGCTAACAATAAAATGGTGGAGAAGTAGTATATATAGTGCTGGAACAGGTACATGGGCTTTGGCCCTTTCATTACGTGTAGACAAAGGCCAGATGTCCGGGCTGGAAGGCGGATGTCCGGCGGCTCGCGTCGGGCCGGATGTCCGGGACCTTGGTCGGATGTCTGGGCTGGCGTGGGTCAGCTTTGGTGAGGTTCTGTGATGGAGGGCTAGATTTCCGGGCAGGGTAATATGGGGCCAGTGGCTCATGATCCGGTTTTGTTGGAGCTGGCTCGTCTGGTGGTTTTCATGGTCCTGGCGGTTCTGGATGTGGATATCAGGGGTCCGACAATCATGGAGGTGGAAATCAGCATTCTGGTCAAGGTACTCAGCAACAGGGCAACCAAACAGGTTTCCAGAGCAATCCTAAGCAGTTAAATAGTGGGCAGTATCATGTCTTTATGACTAGCACCTGCAGGCAGGATAGCAAACTCCAGAAGCGTGCCGTCAACTTGGTTGAGCCGACCGTACCTGAATATTCAAATTGGTCGGAACGACCAGTCACTTGGAGTAGGGCGGATCAGCCCCCCCTGGTTGAGAATATGGGTTGTTTGGCCCTAGTGGTGGCACCTCAGGTCGATGGGTATAAGCTCACCAAGGTACTGATGGATGGAGGAAGCATCATCAACATCTTGTACTATGATACTTTCAAACGGATGAATTTGTCAAAAGAGCAACTCCTACCATCCTCAACTGTTTTCCACGGGATCGCCCCTGGGAAATCTTCATACCCCATTGGGCGGATCAAACTAGAGGTTG
This sequence comes from Triticum aestivum, assembly GCF_018294505.1. Lineage (NCBI taxonomy): Eukaryota > Viridiplantae > Streptophyta > Magnoliopsida > Poales > Poaceae > Triticum > Triticum aestivum. Next base: position 208,086,224 of record NC_057805.1, read on the forward strand.
CGTTTGGCAGTTTCTGACGTTTGAGGTGGTCAAGTTCAGTAGCCCTTATCATGCTTTGTTTTGCGGCCGACTTATGCTTGTTTCATGGTTTGGCCCTGCTATGTGTATCTCAAGATCAAAATGCCTAGGCCGAAGGGCGCTATCATGTTCGATGGTGAAAGTAAAATTGCTTGTGAGTGTGAAGAAGGGGACACAGCTTATGCTGAGTCAGCCTCCACAGCAGAGGAGTTGAAGTTTTACACATCCAATGTTGGCCCGGCTGACATGACCCCCCTGAAGAAGCCCACCATCGAGTCTGACCCCCACTCAAATTTAAGTCGGCTAAGGACACAAAACAAGTTGGCTTCACCCCTGGCAACCATCTCAATAGTTGACTATCGAGGCTGGCATGGATCCCGAATAGGAAAGCACACTCATTGGGTTCATCCATGAGAATCCGGACATCTTTGCATGGAAACCTTATGACATGCCTGGTGTACCAAGAGAATTCACTGAGCACTACCTCAATGTTGATCCTAAGATGAAACCAGTCCAATAATACCTTCGTCGTTGTAACAAGGAGAGACACAAGGCTATCAGCCCGGCTACTCGTTGTCGGGTTCGTCATGGAAGTTCTTCATCCTAAGTGGCTGGCCAATCCAGTGCTTGTTCTGATGAAAAATAGCACTTGCCGTATGTGTGTTGATTACACAGATCTTTACAAGGCTTGTCCCAAAGACCCATTTGCCCTCCTCTGCATTGATCGGATCATCGACCCCACAACAGAGTGTGAAATTTTATGTTTTCTGGATGCTTACTCCAGCTATCATCAGATAAAGATGGCTGTTAAGGATCAGGAAAAGATGGCCTTCATCACCCCCTTTGGGGCTTTCTGCTATGTCTCGGTGCCTTTTGGGCTTAAAAGCGTGTGAGCTACTTATCAGCGCTGCGTATATAATTGTTTTCACAATTAGATCGGGCACAAGGTTCATGCTTATGTTGATGATATTGTGGTCAAATCCCAGAAGAAGGAAACATTGTTGGATGACCACAAGGAAACCTTTGACAATCTTCGGGTTTATCGGATGATGCTTAACCCGACTAAGTGTGTTTTCGATGTTCTTACAGGCAAATTGCTATGTTTTCTTGTGTTTGAGCTAGGCATCGAAGCTAATCCGAAGAAAATCAAGGCGGTGACCTACCTTGCTAAGCCGGCCAACATCAACGATGTCCAGCGTATGGCGGGTTGCATTGCCGCTTTGAGACAGTTCGTAAGCCGCCCCGGTGAGAAGGCGATTCCTTTATATCAGATGCTGAAAAAGACTGAGCACTTCGTCTGGAGCGATGCTGCAGATAAAGCTTTTGAAGCCCTCAAGAAAGAGTTGGCTGAGCTGCCCATCCTGGCTGCTCCATTGACAAAGAGCCTATGCTCCTATAAATTGCCGCTATAAGTATTGTAGTTGTCATAGAATGTAAGGAGGCTGGGAAGGAATATCCCGTCGAGAGGCCAGTTTATTATATTAGTGAGGTTTTGACATAGTTCAAGTAGAGGTATCCACATTGTCAGAAACTGGTGTTTGGTGTCTTCATGGCTAGTCGCAAATTGAAGCATTATTTCCTGGAACACCCCATCACTATGGTAAGCTCCGCCCCTTTGAGAGATATAATCCAGAATAGGGAAGCCACAGGTTGGGTCGCTAAGTGGGCAATTGAGATTGGGCCGCACCATCTAAAATATCTGCCCCGGACAGCTATCAAATCTCAAGCATTAGTGGATTTCATCAACGATTGGACTGGAGTTCAAGTTCCTAAAGAGAAGCCAGGCAACACGTGGTGGACAAATCCCTTTGATGGATCTAGGCAATTGGAGGCTCGGGAGCTGGACTCATCTTATCTTCCCATCGAGGTGACAAGTTTTGTTATGTTCTGAGGATTATCTTTCCTTGTACTAACAATGCAGCTGAATATTAGGCCCTCCTACACGACCTTTGTATGGCTAAAGAGAATCTTAGCCGAGTCAGGTGCCTCGGCGACTTTAATTTGGTTGCTCAGCAAGTTTCTGGAAAGTGGATTCCAAGGACCCCCTCACGGAGGCTTATCGGCAAGCAGTGACTAACATCGCAGGACATTTTAAAGGTTATCAGGTTGATCACATTGATTGGTTGCTCAACGAGGCGACTGATGCATTCTCATGACTTGGCTCTCAGCATAAGCCGGTCCCTCCCAATGTTTTCCTTGGCGTTCTCCACAATCCTTCTGCCAAATTACCGTCAGAGGAAGATCTTGCTATACCTGACCCGGAGGCACAGTTGGTGGCTGCTCTTCGTGCTATACCAGATTGCATGACTCCTTATTTGGCTTATTTGACTCGTGCCGAGCTCCCTGAGGATGAACTCATTGTCGTTAGATCGTTCGATGGTCCAGGTCCATGACTATTTTTAACGGCGAGTTCCACAGAAGAAGCATCATAGGTGTTTTTCAACGTTGTTTCTCCCCTAAAGAGGGATGAGAAATCCTCAATAAAATTCACTCTGGCGATTGTGGTCATCATGCCGGCTCAAGATCCCTGGTGGCGAAGGCGTTTCGACACGGTTTTTACTGGCTCCCGGCTCATGCACACGCTGAGGATATTGCACGTAAGTGTGATGGATGCCAGAAGTTTTGTTGGTGCAATATCTGCCTACTTTGTGTTTTGGAGATTGTTGACAGAAACATGTATGGACTAATTTGTTTGCTAGTGCACATAGAGAGAAAAGTCCATACACAACCGAAGAGAATGCAGTCTCCGGTGCTGAGTTCGAGGAATTTCACCGAAGCATATCTATGTGCACAGAAGAACGAGCTATACTTGTTGAAGTAATAGAGTCAAGAAGATTAATGTGAAGAAGCCGACCCGTCAAAAGTTTTCTGCTAAGGCGAAGCTTTTGTTTCGGTATTGTTGTCTGAAGAAATTGACTGCAGTGATTGAAGTCGAAGACAAAGTGAAGACGTGGTATTCATTTCTTTTTTTCTTCTTTCAGTCTTTCGAGTCATAGGACCTCCGTACTATTAAGAGGGTTATAGGTTCTCGATGCTTAGATCAGCTGTGATGCTTAGCTACCACCTATGAAAGATGCTAGAGAAATCTCTTTGTGCTCCGAGCAAATACTTGTCGGCAAGAGATTGCGATCTTCTTCACCGCAAGAGATTTGCCTCGGACCGAGGAGTTAGCATTTCTTGCACCGCAAGAAATATTACTGTTCGCTCAAATCAGACCGTTGGAATCGTGTTGTTCGGCCATTGGCTGAGGCCGATGACCAATTTGGTCATTCCCATCTAGGAAGGTTGCGGTTATAAATAGCCACCCCTCTCCAACGTTATCCGTTGTCTGCTCCGCTTGAGATTTCTGAGAAGATTGATTTGAGCAATCCCTCTCCGAGTGGTTTTAGTTTAAGATCCACCGAGAGAAAACCAAGAGCCCAAACTTAGACAGTGGTTTAGCATCACAACAGTTCTGAGTGAGAGTTCTTATACCTGTTACTCTTGAGAGCTATGCACTCTCTAGATGGATAGGTTTGGCTTCGAGTGTTGAAGAGTTGTTGTCTTCACCAAGCCTGATCTTCAGCAACCAAGAGTGATCGTGGTTCGCGAAGGTTGACCGAAGGTTTGGAGATTGCCGCCAAGGATCTACCACAAGTGAAATGAACCCGAGTCTGATCAGCTCTGTGTTGATGGAGAATAGGGTGAAGAGAGTTTATCTTCCGTGCTAAGTCACAACCCCTACAACCAGACGTAGCCCTTTGGCAGAAGGGTGAACTGGTCACCAAATCTCTTATCGCCATCGAGCACCACAGGTTATATCCATTCTACTGCATTTCATTTGTGCTCTGTGCCATTAGATTACCTGATCCTTGTATTGCTCTATGATTCCCATCATGTGTATTCGTGTTAATTACTATCTTTATCCCCGTCTATGTTCCTTCATTGCTAGTCTATATCCTCGTTAACTTGTGTAACCTTTGAGTTGCATTTCATTCAGATTTAGTAATGTTTTGTCTTATTCTGTTACACCTGTTTGCTTGCTGCATAACCCTCATTGTAGTTAAACCAATTATCCATCGTACTCGCTATGTTGTAAATTCCTTCCTCGATGAATATGCCTCTGATGAAGAAAACTGATTCAGTGCATTTCTCACGATACTCAGTTCCGCTATTGTGTTTGGATTAAAGTTGAAAGCTTTCAAAAGAAAATTTGAATCTCCCATTCACCCCCCTCTGGTCGATATACTCTCGGTCCTAACAATTGGTATCATAGCAGGTACTCCCTGTCTCTGTTGATTAAATGTCTAACGACCTTGGCATTTTGAGTATGTCGCTTGCAGGTAGATCCTCGCACTATGAAAGGTTTCACATCTTCGATGGAAATGACTATCTATACTGGAAGGAACGAATGAGAATCAGAATTCAAGTTGTCAACTATTATCTGTGGCAGATTGTGGAAGATGGCTACACCATTCAGCAACAAAACAATTTGACTCCCGATGACAAAGCAAATCTGCAGTTGGATGCTCAAGCGAAAGATATCATCTATGGTAGTCTATCAAAAGACATTTTTCTTTTGGTTCCACGGGCTTAACACTGCAAAGCAAATTTGGGATGCTCTAAATAGTGCTCACATTGACTTTGTTGCCCGATCAGATCCTCACATTCAAATGCTTCGTGCTATGTTCCTTGGATTCAGAAGCCTGCACAAGGAAAGTGTTATGGAACTCACTGATCGACTGACAAACATTGTCAAAAGACTACATGAGCGAGGGATAACTGATATCACTAATAGAGATGTTGTCAACAAGCTTTTGAGTGCTCTTGATGAATCCTTCGATTCTATTGTGTCTGAAATCAAGCAAAGACCTGACTATGAAGAACTTCACTATGTTGAGGTCATGACACTGCTGTCCATTCATGAAGAAAAGTTGGAGCTGGAAAATGCTAATCAGGAATCTTCCTCAGAAAACGAAGAAGAAATTCTCTCACATTATGCCAGTTCTGAAGAAGAAGAAGATGTCGAAAATTAACACACCATCACTCAAGAACTTGAAATTCTCACGCAAAGGCTAAGTGATCTAAAGAGACACAATCTCTATCTTGTCAATGATGAAGAGTCCCATGCACCTGAATCATCAAGAAGAGGACTGCCTCCGAAAGACATGAAGTGCTTCAAGTGCAAATTATACAGTCACATCATCGCCGATTGCCCTGGTTGGGAAGGAAAACCCAGTAGCAAATGGAAATGCCTTCACTGCAGTGGTTTCACCCGAATGGATCGTCATACTAAGCTCTCGAAGGAAATTGCATCTCCGTCATCTTCTTCGATGAGACTAGTCACTCACGTGAAAGCCAGAGCTATCATTGAATCAAATATGAAGAGAATGTTTCGACTGAATAGAGCTTGTGCTAATTTAACAATGAACTCTGAAGAAGAAGCCACTAATACTGATTTAGATGATGAAGAATTCTACAAAAAGATTGGGAGAAGCAACTCCTATGTTGCCATTGAATCATCGAAGCATATCAGTAAATCGGATAGTGATGATGGTGCTTCAAGTTATGACGATTCAAGCGATGATGAACCAGTCGCCTTCTGTTTCATGGAAAAATCTTCTAAGGATCAGGTATCCACAAAACACCAAAGATCCATGAACGAATATTCTCCAGAATATATATCCTATGCCAAGATAGCTAAATCTCAACATGATGAACTTGAAATGCTTGAGGGAAATCATAGGAAAACTGAAGAATTACTGGTCGAAGAGATGGAGAATAATCAAAAGTTGATTGAAGAGCAAGATGCTTTTTCATAAACTATTGATAATCGTACCATTTGATATGACTCACTTGCAATTGACTATGAGAGTTTGTCAAATGAACTCCTCAACAGGAACCAAGAGCTTGTTTCACTGAAAGAGTCTCATAACAAGCTGGCTTTAGAAAAAGCTTCTCTCTTCGCCACGCAGTCTGTTCAACTTCCTGATGGTTTTGTATTCCCATGCTTAACTTGCCTAGAACGTAGCAATGCAGATTCTCATGCTTTCTAATGCTGTGAAAGAGAATACCGCTACTACTAGAAATGGTACTACTAACCCCTCCTCCGAGGATTTTGCTGCTATTACTGAAGAATATTGTAGGTTAAGAGGCTTACTTGAGACTGGAATGCTAAGTAACCTGAAAGAGCATCAAACCTTATGTGATGTGCTTAAGAAGTCTATACTTCACAAAAGTCCTCAGAAGGAAGGATTAGGTTTCAAAGAGAAACTTAATGTGGATGGATCGTACTAGACTCCCGAACAATATCCTCGTACGACTTGGATTCGAGCAAATAGTAAAACCCTCGAACCTGAAACTCTATCTGGTTATCTTTCGCCCGTTTTTGTTGATACTGACGAGTCAAATGACTCAAGTTACAAACTCTTCAAGCAACAAAATGGTAAGGTTTTTGCTCAATATCTTGGAACTAACTGCAGGCGAGACTCACCCAAGAAGCAAATTTGGGTGAAGAAAACTACCGTTGAAAATCTATCCGTTACTACTAATCTCACTATGCAGGATAATTCTTGACAAGGAAATGGCCATCATTCCCAGCCTACTCGAATATCTTTTTCGAATGATTATCACCCTGATCTGCGTCAGAAGGAGTACATGCGCATATCTTCTAATCATTACACTCATGCATTTGGAAACAACTTCAATTCCTATTCATATGATTATTATCATAGTGCTCAGGTGTCTCGTAGAACACGCCAAAAATATCCCAAGCCAGGCGAAGCAAATGAGATCCTCACCTCCCACACAGGTGTGGGTTGTGAAGAAGAACTAATCGTTTCTTGCAGGAAACACTCTCTGGGATATCTCACTCTCATCCAATGCCCTGAGTCCCATCATTGTTGGTGCTTTCGTATTCTCTAGATTCATTCCAAATGTTTGCACTTTCTCCTTTAGTTGTTTTTGTGTTTTCGATTTGGTTCTTTATCTGATTTTTACTCGGTCCTTCGTATCATAATCATGCACCTTGATCTGAAGAAGATTTCTTTCGGACGTCCTTGGTCGCTTTCAATATTTTATCTGTTTTGGCGTTTGCCCTTCCTCAAACCCTTCGGCATCCAGTTCAATTACCGAGATTTTCGCAAGAAACGCACACGATCTCTCCATCGTGATCTCGTCCGTTGAATGTGGAACGTCCTGGGTTTTTCGTCCGTAGATTTTGGAGTGGGCGGTTTTGTCCCTCAGGCTATATAAACCCCCCTCTCTGGGTCTCTTCTTCCTTAGCTATTTCCCTATTCGTCCTCAAACCCTACTCTCGATCTCAGCCTAAGCCCGAGCTCGAAGCAGCGTCGACTCCAGTGGAGCTCCGTCACCGTTGATCGCGCCAATGTGGTAACTTCTCTGTCCCGCACGACTGTAGTTGATCTGTCTTGCCAAGTTAGGTCATTCAGATATGGTACTTGCTCGACTCACTTCCTGTTAAAGAGCAATTCCTCCCGACGCTATTTATCCTATGTTATTTCCTTGCGGTAGATCTTCTAGGCTCAATTAGTTATGACATATACGATTTGTAGTTGTTCCTCGTACTAGTTTATATCTAGGATTCACAGTGTGCTCTTCAAAAGATTAGAGGATTGGTCATGCAATCATTTGACATACTGCCATTTACTCGACGATATCTTGCTAGTGCATGCCTTGAATCCCATGCTTCTTCCTGAAAAACCATCTGCTTTGAGTTAAAAATTCTCTGTGCATAATTGTGACTTCTTTTGTGTTTTCTTTCGAATTTATGGTTTTCCTCTTAGGAGTGGTCATGGCAAATAGTTCGGATGAGAACTCTGGTTCAGAGGAAGATATCCCTCAGCAGCCAAGTGTGGCTAACAAAGCTAAAGTGGTCGAAAGAAAATCAGCAAAGCCACCAAGAGCACCGAAGAAAAACACCGAATCAGAATCTGCTGAAGAAGTAGAAGATGATATTCCCTCTGCTCATAGTAAACTAGATGATGAGCTAGTCACAAACTCCAAAACCATGTTCTCCGATGGAAATCCCAAAAAGGGTGGCCGAGGAAGAGAAAGGAATACTGCGGCAGAGATGTCTGATCAGGAAACGTACAAGACTCCTTTTGGAGTGGAAACTGCTCAAGATAAGAACAACAGACTGCAAAAGATACGTCATCACTGGGCGAAGAAATGGTTCAACTATGAGAACATCCGAAGGAAATACCAGATATTGTTCGCACTCACTCCACCCTGGAATGATTGCATTGCAGAAGGATGCCTAGGGAAGGATGATGAAAAAGTTAGGCCAACACCACCTCCCAACGCTGATGCCGATTCCTTGAAAACCATAGCTGATTTTCCCGAAGAAGTTGCTAAGAGGGAAAAGGCGAAGGCTAAGCATGAGGCTAGACTTGCGAAGAAAAATCAAGTAGAACAGCGAAATGTTGAGTTAACTCAACAAGATGTTCAAGAGAAGAAGGAAAGGGCATCTGTGTCGGTGTAGAGAAGGTCAACACCTATGGGATCACTTGGGTCCCTTCTACGGTTCGGCAGGGAGGAGCAGTGGTGCAAAGAGCAGGTATAAAGGTCAAGACGACAGATCTCTACCCAAGTTCGGGCCGCTAAGCAGCGTAAAACCCTAGTCCCGCTTGATTGTGTATTATGTGTTCTTGAGCTTCGGCTAGCTGCTCCCATGCATGCTGGGCCGAGAGGTTCAAAAGTTTTAATCCTCCTCCAGTATCCTATGGGCCTCCTTTTATATGTCCAAGGGGCTGTCACAGTGGCACACATGAGGTGTAAAGTAGCTACAACGCCTATGTTTATCGCCGGCGTCTTAGGAGAAACGCCATAAATGCACTGCTTACGTGCCCACTAGCTTTATCGGGGACGGGATGAGAGCCCGTCCTATCCGTTGCCGCCTCGCCCTGTCTTGACATGCGTCCATGCCGACGAGGTATGCGGTGCCAAGTTGGCTGGCCAGCTGCTGTGCTGGAGGGGTGGTAGGGTCTTCACGAAGATCTGCATGCCACCACGCAGGTGCTTGCCAGGCTGGCGAGCTGGCCACTGCGCTCGGGCGGTGACGGGGCAGCAGAGTCTTGCTGCGGTCTTGCTGATGTCCCTGGCAAGGATCTTGCCGATGTCCCCAGCAAGGATCTTGCCGGAGCCTTGCGGACGTCTTTGGCAAGGATTTTGCTGGGGCCCCGCAGGCGTCCCGGCAAGGATCTTGCTAGGTGCTTCGTCTCCTGGCCCTCAAAAAGATCAGCATGCCACTACGCGCGCCCCTGGGCCTTTGGCTTTAATGTTGTCGACGGTGTCAGAGCTCTCAACCTCAAGGGTGCCCTTGTGAGGGATCTGTAGATCGTCTCGGAAAGGATCTCGCCGGGGTCTTATGAGCCCCTGGCTCGGTTGCTTCCTCTTTGTCTTGTATCTTGTTTTCGATCGCCCCCTTCAGGCCTTGCCGCGGAGGTGGCTACGACTGCACGTGCACAAGTATGGGGTGCTAAAGAGCCCAGACTTTAGTACACCCACAGGAGCCCCCGGGCCTGGGCCATACACGGGTGCGAGGCGTCGTTGGGTTAGGCCCAAACAGTGCGCGGGCACGCGTGGCAGGGGGATAACTGCTATATTATTTTCGTCCGCTGCGCTTCCCCACGATATGTATTGAGTGCACATCGTGGGGGTTGTGCATGGAATGGTTGCAGCATGCCTGCACCTGCGCTAATGCCTTCACATCAAACAGTAAAGAGGCAGCCCCACGCCTTCCCCATAAAAAGAGGAATCCGCAGGGGCGCTGCTCATTTACCCCTTTCGCCCGTTCCAATCTAGGAAACCGCCGTCCCCTTCTGCTTCCTCGAGCCCAATCCAAAGCTCCCTTCTCCACCCATCGCCACCGCGCCCTCACCGCTTTCGGTCCCCCTGCCCTCTGTCGGCTGCTATGGCGGCCAAGAACAAGAACAAGGGAGCGCTCCAGGGGAGCGAGGAGGTGGAGGATGAGCTAGTGACAAGGCGGAGTGAGCACGCCGTCTTCGCCCCTGGGCTCGATGCACGCGCACTCAAGGAGCGGTTCCAGTTCATGTGGGGGAGGGAGACGACGGGGCATCCCTCCACCCGCGTCATCCCCGGACCCAACGGCGCGTCAGGTCTAGATCGATATCCCTTCTTCATCGATTATCTTTACTGCGGGCTCTGCCCCCCATTCTCGGATTTCTTCGTTGACATCATGTACACCTTCGGCTTCCATCTTTTGGATTTCACGCCGAATGACGTGGCGTGTATGGCCATCTTTGCTCACCTTTGTGAGAACTTTGCCGGGGTGACCCCCAACACGGCGCTCCTCAGCCACTATTTCCTCCCTCGCATCCAGCCGGGAGGGGCGCTGTCCGGTTGCGTCACCTGGATCCCGAGGGCTTGTTGCAAGGAGACATACCAAACGGGTCCCAGAAGGAGAAATGGGACGAGTGGAGGCACAGGTGGTGCTGGATTGTGGAGAAGGAGCCACACCCATTCTGCACCCCCAGCCTCGATCCTCAGGACAAGAAGCTCACAGTTGCCATTACCAGAATCCACCGCCTCAAGTCTGCCAGGCTCACCTTGGAGATGATCGGGGCCGATTTCATTCACCACCGCATTACCCCTCTGCATAACAAAGGGAGGCCGGCCTGGGATTTCCGGAACACGGCGGACATCATGAGGTTGCACCCTGGTCTGAATCTGAACTTCACAGTGATGCAGCACGCGTCCCTCTGCTCGAAGCTGTTCCAGCTCAAGATCGACAAGCCTGGCAAGGCCGGCAAGGCTAAGGAGGCCGGCAAGGCTGAGGAGGCCGACAAGGTTGAGGAGGTCGGCAAGCCGTTCAAGTTGCTGGTGGCTGTGATCCCCATGTGCAACAACTCCTCCCGAACCTCCATCATCGCCATGATGCCGATGTTCGACGCCCACGACCTCGACCAGACCTAGGCTGAGCTGGACGCGGCACGGGTGCAGGAGTTCTTCGACAGTTTGTCGGAGCGGCCTGTCCGTGAGGAGAAGCAGCTCGTCTGCGACACCACCGACGAAGAGGTGGCATATATCACCAACAGGGCGGAGGAGGCAGCCCTTGCCGCGGCGGCAGGAAGCGCTGGCTTCCAGGAAGATGAGGCCGGGGCCAAAGAAGACTTTGCCGAGCAAGTAGGGTCCACCGGGGAGCACAGTGGTGCCGCCAATGGGGGCCCTTCTGCCGAGGAGGCGGACGAAGAGGCGGCCGGCGACACGGACGAAGAGGAGCCGCCCGAGGAGCCCCCAGTTAAGGGGAGGAGGAAGTGTGTCCTCCGGCGGTCTGGCTCCAGCGAGCCAGTGCGGCGAGCCTCTTCGCCCAAAGAGGTCCCCACGAAGAAGGCAACTGGCAGGGCCGCACCACGACAAGGGGCCCAGGCGCAACCTGTCGAGGCGCACGGCCGCAGCGACAGAGGAAGCAGCGGTCGCCGCCTCCGTCACAGCCAAGCGGCCCAGGTCTCCATCCCCACCCCTCCGCACGGACACCATACCAAAGGCCGATTACGAGCTCTCTGGCATGAGTCCGAACAGGAGGGGGCCAGAGGAAGAAGACAAAGAAAGGGACGAGTGAGTGCTCCACCACCTTCTCCATCTCTTGAATTCTTGTTCTGGTTAACTTGCTTGATTTAACTTTGTCTTGGCTTGCTTTTGTAGGGACACAGAGACACTAGCGTAGAGGATGGCGAAGAGGGCCAAAACCTCGACGGGCGATGAACCCCCGGCAATCACCTCGAGCACGCCGGTGGTGATCACGATCAGCCCGGGCCCAAGCCCACGACGCAGTCCCGGACTCAGCCCCTAGCGTGAGTCCATTACTCACTTTTTGCTAGCGAGCGCTGGGGCGTGTATCTTCACCGTCAATCTTGCCGGGTTTGCAGGGAAGGAGCGGCAACAGGAGGAGCCATCAAGGGCCACCCCAACACGCCTCCTCCATCAACCACCGCACCACCCAAGGATGGGTCCCCGACAGGGGCTTCTACCGGCGAGCCCACGCCGCCAAGGGAGAGATTGCCGGCAAGGCCCTTCCCGACGAGCCCACGCGAGCGGAGGAGGAGCCAGCAGGCACAGGTGCTTGTGGCCCTATCCCGACAACAAGCATTGGCAGGGAGGGAACCTCTCCTCCCCAACTTGTCATAGGCAGGCCGCCTGCCTCCCGACCTTGATATATTTTCTAGTGCGATCTTTTTCCTTTTTGCTCTAAACTTTGATCTTTGTTTCATCTTCTTCCCCTCCTTGGTTTTCAGACCTCTCCTCAGCGGGTCAGATGGATGTCGATGGCACCCTCGAGGAGATCGCCAAGGATGTCGCCGCTCAGGCCGATGAGGTTGCCGCCGACGAGGCCGCCAAGGAAGCATATGAAGAGGCCGCCAGGGGATCTGTCGGGGGGCCAGCGAGGGGACCAGTGACTGTACTGATGGCATCCCTACCTCAGGAGCTTCTAGCGCTACATTGGTCCCGGAACCCTCAATTGCCGGGGCGACGGTGGCCGACGACCAACCGTCCACCTCCGAAGCCCGCCACTCGAGCAGATATGTGAAGATAGGCGAGGATCTGTTTGTCACCATCCCGGGAACGAGCCCCGGAGCGCCTGCCGAGGGGGAGGTTTTTGATGAAGAGGTCATCCTCACCGCCGGGCTCCAAGTTGTCAATGAGCAAGCGCCAGCAGCGGCAGTTCCAAGGAGGACCAGCCCCTCCAAGCTATTACCAGCAGCTTCCACAAGCTTCAGGCACTTCATCGCGTGTAGCGACCCGACCTCAAATGATCAAGTCTCTGTGCTTCAGTGTCATCCCTGGATCGGTAATGCTGACACACACAGTACTCGAAGGATTTATAACAGAGTAGCAATCACACACTTATTACATCGAATGTCTCAAAAGAGAACTTATTACAATAAATATGGCTTAAGCCATCTAACACGATAACAACGGAAGTCTTGGAAGATAAAGTGAGTCCGTCAACTCCAACGGCATAGCTGAGTGCAAGACAACGGCCTAGCGAACCTTACTCCTCGTCTGAAAAGTCTGCAACATAATACGTTGCAGCCCGAAAACGAGTCAGCACATGGAATATGCTGGCAATGTAACACAGTAGAGCAATGAACAGATAAATGCTATCACTACATGCATATATGGCTAGTGGAGGCTCTATGGTTATAAGGTTTTTCCGAAAAGCCAATTTTTCCCTACAACAAAGGAATACATTTTATTTAACTATCATGGTAGTTGAAACATCATTGAGAAGGTTCCTCCAACTCAATCCCAATTAAAGTAATCATTAACCCAACAAATTAAATTAGAGTGATGAGATACAATAGGATAATCCAAGTACTAGATACTCAAGATGTCCATAACTGGGGACACGGCTAACCATGATTAGATTGTACACTCTGCAGAGGTTTGCGCACTTTTCCCCACAAGACTCAATCTCCTCCGTTGGATTTCTCACACTACATGGTGTTAGAGAAACGGATGACCGAGACACAGTCTTTCAGAAGCATTAACTCTAACCCCGGGTAGACAGTACCAACCTACATCCCTCTGCATCTGCTAGCCTACCACTGGAAGATGTCATGCAACATACTCAACTATGCTAGAGCCCATAATAGCTTGTGGCTGCACACGGAAGTTTCTAGCATGAATAATCTTACGATCCCTTTGAACCTGGGTGGCGGACCGTAGGAGGATCACACGGTATATCCCCGGGATCTCCTTGGACAACACTGGTATATCCCCAGGTGCCCAAACAAGTAATCCACCCAGATGTGTATTAAAGTTGCCACCTTAAGTTGAACCATTAATTAACAACTCACATCTGTCATGGATACACTCAAACCCAATCCACGTCTACGAGCATAGCGTAGCAATATAAGCATAACATAAAAGTAACTCCCAGGGTTTGATAATAAAACAGGTAATAGGTTCTACCTCATCAACTACTTCCCAATACCCACAAGTTAATCACATCCTAATCATGCAGTGTTTGAAGATTGGAACTAATGCATAAAAACTGGGTATGAAAGGAGTATGATCAATTTATTACTTGCCTTGCTGATGGTCCGCAAAACCTAGAGTCTCATAGTAGCACGCTTCGCACTCCGGGAATTCTATCGCAAACAAACAATAGCATACATAAGCAATCAATCAAAGATGCACGAGTGAAACTCGAATAAGAAGATCTAACCAGAAAGTTCAACTTAAGAACTCCGGTTTGCAAAAAGAATCAAATCAAACGGAGCAACGAAACTCAAACTGCGAAAGAAACAAGGTCCGATTACTAATCTGGACTAAGGTCAAATTTTACAGTACCAAAATCTTGTTCAAGTTGGTTAAACAGAAAGAGGGCTTCGAGACGAAGATCTAGGCGCTTGAATCGCCTGATTCCGATAAACAAGTGAAAAGATAAAGTAAAACGAAAATTGGATCAGAAATCACAATCGAAAATAATCGCGAAAAAGCCGAGAAAAAGAAAAACTGACGAACATGCTAACGAACGAACGTTTGCTGTCTGTGACTAACGGACGAAAACCGTTCGTTAAAACGGACGTACGAACGGGCATTCGCTAAATACCTAACCGAAAAAACCAAACCGGTCTATTTAAAAAACCCAGACCTAGGGTTTAAAAAAAACCGAACGAACCGAAAGAAAATGCGGACGGTTTTCTCACGTAAACCGGCGGCGGCGGCTGCTACCTCGGGAGGCGGGACGGCGAGGCGGCGCGCGGCGGGACGCGGTGGCGACGGGCTCGGGCGGCGCGACGCTAGGGTTCGGCGGGGCGGCGGGGCTGGTGGGCTCGGGGTCGCAACCTCGGGCTTTAAAGGCCGGCCGGGCGAGTCCTAGTCGGGTACGACCCGGCTAGGTCGGTTGGTTTTTTTTAAATATTCTGACGTGCAAAATAAGAAGGAAAAGGAATACTAAACGGACTCCAAAAATCCTGAAATAAATTTTCCCCGTCCTCTAAAAATATGCCAGACAAGGTGAACATTTATTTGGGCCTATAATACCATTTTGAAAAACGCATATTTTTCCTAATTCAAATAAAATTGCAATAAAGACCAAATAAAATTATTGATTTGATTTTAATATTTTTCCTCCAATATTTCATTTATTTTGGAGAAGTCATATTATCTCCTCTCATATATTTTAATATGAAATATTTTCGGAGATAAAAATAATTAAAACAAATGATCCTCGTTTTGATATTTGATAGAAATTCAAATATGAAAACGGTGAAATCCCCAACTCTTTCCGAGGGTCCTTGAGTTGCTTAGAATTTCGAGGATCGCGAAACAAAATGCAATAAAATATGAGATGCATGAATGACCTATGTATAACATTCCAAATTGAAAATTTGGGATGTTACAAAACCTACCCCCTTAAGATGAATCTCGCCCTCGAGATTCGGGTTGGCTAGAAAATAGGTGTGGGTGGTCTTTGCGAAGATCATCCTCTCGTTCCCAGGTGGCTTCATCATCGGTATGGTGGCTCCACTGAACCTTGCAAAACTTGATAACCTTGCTGCGAGTAACGCGGCTGGCAAACTCTAGAATCTTGACGGGTTTCTCCTCATAGGTCAGATCACTGTCCAACTGAATCGCTTCCAGGGGAACTGTATCTCTCAGAGATATATCGGCCATCTCATCATGGCACTTCTTCAACTGGGAAACGTGAAACACATCATGAACTCCTGACAGCCCTTCAGGTAACTCCAACTTTTAGGCAACCTCTCCCATACGCTCCAAAACACGGTACGATCCTACAAATCTCGGGGCTAACTTTCCCTTGACTCCAAAACGTTTAGCTCCTCGCAGAGGTGACACGCGAAGATATGCTCTGTCTCCGATTTCATAGGCTACCTCCTTGCGTTTCGAATCTGCATAACTCTTCTACCTGGACTGAGCTACCTTCAGTCTGTCTCGAATTAACTTAACCTTCTCTTCAGACTCTTTGATCAAATCTGGTCCAAACAACTGTCGGTCTCCCACTTCATCCCACATCAACGGTGTTCTGCACCTTCGTCCATACAGGGCTTCGAACGGTGCCATCTTCAAACTGGCCTGGTAGCTATTGTTGTATGAGAACTCCGCATAGGGGAAATTGTCATCCCAACTAGATCCATAATCTAGTGCACAAGATCTCAACATATCCTCCAGAATCTGGTTGACTCTCTCTGTCTGGCCATCTGTCTGCGGATGAAATGATGTACTGAACTCTAGCCTTGTACCCAAAGTCTGGTGCAGCTGATGCCAAAACTTTGAAGTAAACTGTGTTCCTCTATCTGATACGATGGTCCTCGGAACTCCATGCAGACATACGATCCTGGTCATATATATCTTGGCCAACTTCGCACTGGTATGCGTGGTTTTCACTGGAATAAAGTGAGCCACTTTGGTCAAGCGATCAACTACTACCCAGATAGAATCATATCCTGGTCGTGTCCTGGGCAATCCGGTGATGAAATCCATGCCAAGTTTATCCCACTTCCATTCGGGTATCGGCATAGGCTGCAGTAATCCTGCTGGCTTCTAATGATCTGCCTTTACTCTCTGACATACATCACATATGGCTACATACTCAGCAATATCCATCTTCATACCAGTCCACCAGAAACGCTCCTTCAAATCCAAATACATCTTGGTGTTTCCGGGGTGTATCGAGTATGGCGAGTCGTGAGCCTCCTGAAATATCAACTTCCTGATCTCTGCATTATTGGGCACATAAACGCGGTCCTCAAACCATAAGGTGTCGTGCTCATCCTCACGAAAACCTTTGGCCTTTCCTTTGCTCATTCTCTCTTTTATCTCGGCAATCTCTTTTATCATCCTTCTGCGCTTCTCGAATCTTTCCCAACAACGTTGATTGAACCTCCAATGCTGCAACAAAACCTCTAGGGACTATCTCCAAACGTAGCTCCCTGAGATCTTCTACTAACTCGTTTGGCAATCCTCCGCTTACGAGGGTATTGGCATAACTCTTCCGGCTCAAAGCGTCTGCTACGACATTGGCCTTTCCTGGATGATAGTGCAACTTCATATCATAATCCTTTATGAGCTCCAACCATCTCCTCTGCCTGAGGTTCAACTCCTTTTGTGTAAAAATGTACTTCAAACTCTTGTGATCCGTGTACACATCACAACGGTTTCCGATAAGGTAATGTCTCCAAGTCTTGAGCGCATGCACTACGGCTGCTAACTCCAAATCATGAGTAGCATAATTCAACTCATGCGGTCGAAGCTGTCGGGATGCATACGAAACAGCTCTTCCGTCCTGCATAAGTACACCTCCAAGTCCTGAGCGTGAAGCATCGCAATACACTTGGAAGTCCTTGCGTATATCCGGCAGAATCAGCACTGGGGCTGTAGTCAAACATTTCTTCAACTCCTGAAAACTTGCCTCACATTACTCCGTCCATTTGAATTTGGTATCCTTCTTCAACAATGCCGTCATTGGCTTCACAATCTTGGAAAAATTCTCAATGAATCTCCGATAGTATCCCGCGAGTCCAAGAAAACTGCGGATCTCGCTAACTGAGGTGGGTGCCAACCACTCAGTGACTGACTGAACCTTGGTGGGGTCTACTGCTATACCTTCTCCTGATATAACATGCCCAAGGAATCCAACTTCCTTCAACCAAAACTCACATTTCCGGAACTTGGCATACAACTGATGTGCGGCAAAACGCACCTTCTCTGCATTTGTGCAACCAGCAGTGATCAACTCCCTCCCAATCCTATGTAGCCAGTCATCCGCAACTATTGGCTCGGTGCTACTGGAAAACACCGGCGGCTGTAACCTCAGAAAACGGGCTAAGTTGTCAACTGGGGGCGGGTTGTTGTTGTTGGTTCTGGACTAATATCTGCATCAAGGCATTCTACCGCTGGATCAACTGGGTGATCTCCGGTGGGAAAACAAATCCGGTGTCACGTCTCGGAGGCATGTGATGGGTTTAGAGGGGAGAGATTAGAAAAGAAAAGAGCTCTAGTGAGGAAACACTACCCATATGCACATGAGACAAACACAATCATATCACTCAATCAATCAAGCAAGGGCATACAAACGGTCTAGAACTATCGTTAAAGTGCTCGGACTACTACTATATACATGGGGAAATACTACTTTGGTGGTCATCTAGAAATTTTGATCGGTGGAAGACTCCATGATGTCCGCTCCAGCTTCGTCTTCAAAATCATCATCACTATCATCGGGGTCGGAGTCGGTGTCATTGATGATGATGTAGTTCTCCGGGCAAGTAGAATCGTCGTCGTCTCCTCCTGGCTCGGGGTCTCCCATGAATACTCTGATCTTCTTTATCAGGTCGTCGTTCTTCTCCAATAGTGTCGCGATTTCCTCCTCATATCCATCGCGTGTAGACTTGAGTTCTTCTTCCAGCTCGGTGATCCTTTTCATCGCCTTCTTCAAATCTATCATGTCTACGCACATCTGATTCTCCTGGCGTCGAATGTGCTGGTTTATCTCCTGGATGAATGCTACAATGGACTTGTCCTTCTTGGTGCTGACTATCTCCCATTGCTCATCTCGGCGCCCACATATCTGGTAGATAGTATCCTTGAGATCCTTGTGGTAAACTTCGCCGATGCGTCCCATGGCGATGTGAGCTGCCATGCTCTTGCCGAGACTCCAGGTTGGTGCATCAAAGGAAAACTCTATGGGCTCTATGACTGGCGTGAATGTCCTTCCTGGAACTTGAACTCGAATCATCCAGCGCTCCTCTTCTGGTAAAGTGGCGTTGTAAGTCCCGGTGAAGCTTGGTATTCCGATATTCAGGTATCTAGTAACTTCCTTCCAGTGTCGTCCAAAGGGTGTGTCTTCATCCGGTTGTACAAAGTTGTTCCTCGAATCCGCCATCCTAATGAGTAGAAAATGGAGAGGAGTCAGAAATGAGTAGAGAAGAGTGACCTATGGCTTATCTTAGTGGTCGTGTCCTACATCAGCGTGTGCTCTGATACCATCTTGTAGCGACCCGACCTCAAACGGCCAAGTCTCTGTGCTTCAGTGTCATCCCTGGATCGGTAATGCTGACACACACAGTACTCGAAGGATTTATAACAGAGTAGCAATCACACACTTATTACATCGAATGTCTCAAAAGAGAACTTATTACAATAAATATGGCTTAAGGCCATCTAACACGATAACAGCGGAAGTCTTGGAAGATAAAGTGAGTCCATCAACTCCAACGGCATAGCTGAGTGCAAGACAACGGCCTAGCGAACCTTACTCCTCGTCTGAAAAGTCTGCAACATAATACATTGCAGCCCGAAAACGGGTCAGCACATGGAATATGCTGGCAATGTAACACAGTAGAGCAATGAACTGATAAATGCTATCACTACATGCATATATGGCTAGTGGAGGCTCTATGGTTATAAGGTTTTTGCGAAAAGCCTATTTTTCCCTACAACAAAGGAATAAATTTTATTTAACTATCATGGTAGTTGAAACATCATTGAGAAGGTTCCTCCAACTCAATCCCAATTAAAGTAATCATTAACCCAACAAATTAAATTAGAGTGATGAGATACAATAGGATAATCCAAGTACTAGATACTCAAGATGTCCATAACTGGGGACACGGCTAACCATGATTAGATTGTACACTCTGCAGAGGTTTGTGCACTTTTCCCCACAAGACTCGATCTCCTCCGTTGGATTTCTCGCACTACATGGTGTTTGAGAAACGGATGACCGAGACACAGTCTTTCAGAAGCATTAACTCTAACCCCGGGTAGACAGTACCAACCTACATCCCTCTACATCTGCTAGCCTACCACTGGAAGATGTCATGCAAAATACTCAACTATGCTAGAGCCCATAATAGCTTGTGGCTGCACACGGAAGTTTCTAGCATGAATAATCTCATGATCCCTTTGAGCCTGGGTGGCGGACCGTAGGAGGATCACACGGTATATCCCTGGGATCTCCTAGGACAACACTGGTATATCCCCAGGTGCCCAAACAAGCAATCCACCCAGATGTGTATTAAAGTTGCCACCTTAAGTTGAACCATTAATTAACAACTCACATCTGTCATGGATACACTCAAACCCAATCCACGTCTACGAGCATAGCGTAGCAATATAAGCATAACGTAAAAGTAACTCCTAGGGTTTGATAATAAAACAGGTAATAGGTTCTACCTCATCAACTACTTCCCAATACCCACAAGTTAATCACATCCTAATCATGCAGTGTTTGAAGATTGGAACTAATGCATAAAAACAGGGTATGAAAGGAGTATGATCAATGTGTTACTTGCCTTGCTGACGATCCGCAAAATCTAGAGACTCGTAGTAGCACGCTTCGCACTCCGGGAATTCTATCGCAAACAAACAATAACATACATAAGCAATCAATCAAAGATGCATGATTGAAACTCGAATAAGAAGATCTAACCAGAAAGTTCAACTTAAGAACTCCGGTTTGCAAAAAGAATCAAATCAAACGGAGCAACGAAACTCAAACTGCGAAAGAAAGAAGGTCCGATTTGTTCAAGTTGGTTAAACAGAAAGAGGGCTTCGAGACGAAGATCTAGGCGCTTGAATCGCCTGATTCCGATAAACGAGCGAAAAGATAAACTAAAACGAAAATCGGATCAGAAATCATGATAGAAAATAATCGCGAAAACCCAAGAAAAAGAAAAAATGACGAACACGCTAACGAACGAACGTTCGCTGTCTGTGACTAACGGACGAAAACCGTTCGTTAAAACGAACGTACGAACGGGAGTTCGCTAAGTAACTAAACCAAAAAAAACCGAACCGATCTATTAAAAAAATAGATCTAGGGTTTAAAAAAACCGAACGAACCGAAAGAAAAACCGGACGGTTTTCTCACGTAAACCGGCGGCGGCGGCTGCTACCTCGGGCGGCAAGACGGCGAGGCGGCGCGTGGCGGCGGCGGCGGCGGGGCACGGCGGCGGCGGGCTCGGGCGGCGCGGCCCTAGGGTACGGCGGGGCGGCGGGGCTGGTGGGCTCGGGGTCGCGGCCTCGGGCTTTAAAGGCCGGTCGGGCGAGTCCTAGTCGGGTACGACCCGGCTAGGTCGGTTGGTTAAAAAAAAATATTCCGACGTGCAGAAAAAGAAAGAAAAGAAAATACTAAACGGACTCCAAAAATCCTAAAATAAATTTTCCCCATCCTCTAAAAATATGCCGGACAAGGAACATTTATTTGGGCGTATAATGCAATTTTGAAAAACGCGTATTTTTCCTAATTCAAATAAAATTGCAATAAAGACCAAATAAAATTATTGATTTGATTTTAATATTTTTCGTCCAATATTTCATTTATTTTGGAGAAGTCATATTATCTCCTATCATATATTTTAATATGAAATATTTTTGGAGAGAAAAATAATTAAAACAAATAATCCTCGTTTCGATATTTGATAAAAATTCAAATATGAAAATGGTGAAATCCCCAACTCTCTACAAGGGTCCTTGAGTTGCTTAGAATTTCGAGGGTCGCGAAATGAAATGCAATAAAATATGAGATGCATGAATGACCTATGTATAACATTCCAAATTGAAAATTTGGGATGTTACATCGCGCCCGCAAGGAGAAGCTGAACTCCGGGATGGCGGTCGTCGACGCAGCGGAGGTGGGCCTCCAGGAGCGCATTGAGCAGACACAGGTCTGGTTTACGGAGGCCTGACACGATTTGAAGGCCAACCAGGAGCAGCTGGGTCAGCAGTGGAACGAGCTTCTTCTGAAGCAATTAGATATCAAGAAGGCCTAGGAGGAGGACGTTGCACGGATCACCAAGGAGGACGGTGAGCTGAGGGAGCGCCCCATCTCGCTTGACGCCCAAGAAGAAGACCTTGCTGCCCATGAGGAGGCACTTGCCGCCAAGCTCCGCGCCAAGGACAAAGAGATCGAGAAGCTCGTCGCGCAGCGGACCCAGGTGATAGAGCCAAAGGTGTCCCGATGTTTCGATGAGATGGTGGCTATCGTTTTCTGTGGGAGTCGACCTTGATGATCCGACTACGAACGTGCAAGACGTCGCGCCTTAGCAATCGCTAAACCAACTTCCGAGGGTTATTGACCACACTCGAGCATGATCAACCTGACCACGACGGCCTGTTTCCTGCGAGCAAACGAAGAACAAGCAAGAAACTAAGATTGCAATCTGGATATTGCAAATATAAGAGGAAAGCTTTATTAATGAAGGTGGGGTTCTATGACGCCTTGGTCTGGTCGTTGAACACAAACGAAGTACGCGAAGTTGCAGCTATGGCGAACTTTTAATCTAAACAAAACCCAAAGTCTAAACGACGCCCTAAGGGCTGCATATATGGAGGAATAGGGGGGAATTTCATGGCCCTTGTGGGAGGGGTCCGAATCCAACCCTAACTCTTGTTTCCCCACACATACGGACTCTAAAAATAGCCTATACTTAAGTATTTTGAAATTACATGGGCGTGGCCCAATAATAAGGTGACGCAGCACCTAGAATAGCCTCTGGACGAAATTTATGAAGTGGCATATTGTATATTTCGTCCAAGGCTTCATGCACTCCTTATGGTGGCTTCAAAGTCCTGAAATCATCACTTGTAACTCCGTTCTTGTTCCCCTTGCGCATGCCATCATCTCCAGGCTTGGTCTTGCTCCAGTGTTCATCCCTCTGATCCATGCCAGGCCCTTCATTTGTAAGCAAAACAAATGTATCCAATTTAGGCAGCATCATATTCTCATGAACATTAGAATCATTACCAAGAAACGAAAGTACCTGGTAATTCAATTGGCGTGCGCGAGCTCTAGTAATTGGTCCAGTATGTATAGCAGCAGGGGCTGTGGGTGTAACAATGGTATTGATGTCCTCATCATCCTCCCCTTCTTGAAATGAAGTCGTCCTCGAAGCTCATCTTCCTCACCCAAATAAGGCTTCAAATCTGCAATGTTAAAAGTGGGACTAACCCCAAAATCTGCAGGCAGCTCAAGTTTATATGCATTATCATTTATTTTCTCTAACACCTTAAAAGAACCATCAGCACGTGGCATTAGCTTTGATTTGCACAAATTAGGAAACCTATCCTTACGCAAATGTAACCAAACAAGATCTCCAGGTGCAAAGACAACATGTTTTCTACCCTTATCTCCAGCAAGTTTATATTTAATATTCATACGCTCAATGTTTTCCTTAGTTAACTCATGCATTTTTAAGATCAATTCAGCACGTTGTTTAGCATCAAAATTAACCTTCTCCGAAGATGGAAGAGGCAACAAATCAATGGGTGCACGAGGTAGGAAACCATACACAATTTCAAAAGGGCGCATCTTAGTAGTAGAATGCAACGAACGATTATAAGCAAATTCAATATGAGGCAAGCATTCTTCCCACATTTTCTTATTATTCTTCAAAACGGCCCTAAGCGCAGTAGACAATGTTCTATTGACTACTTCAAATTGACCATCAGTTTGGGGTGACAAGTAGTACTAAAAAGCAGTTTAGTCCCCAACTTAGCCCATAAACATCTCCAAAAGTGGCTAAGAAATTTAGTATCACGATCTGAAACAATAGTATTTGGCACACCATGCAAGCGAATAATTTCACGAAAGAACAAATCAGCAACATTAACAGCATCATCGCTTTTATGACATGGTATAAAGTGTGCCATTTTCGAGAACCTATCCACGACAACAAATATGCTATCCCTCCCCTTCTTTGTTCGAGGTAAACCTAAAACAAAGTCCATAGATATATCCTCTCAAGGAACAGTAGGTACAGGCAAAGGCATATATAAACCATGAGGATTGAGTCGTGACTTATCTTTTTGACATGTAGTGCAACGAGCAACAAAACGCTCAACATCCCGTCTCATCTTTGGCCAAAAGAAATGTGTAGCAAGTACGTCCTCCGTCTTCTTCACGCCAAAGTGTCCCATTAATCCTCCTCCATGTGCCTCCTGCAACAACAAAAGATGAACAGAGCTAGCTGGAATGCATAGCTTGTTAGCACGGAACACAAAGCCATCATTAATAACAAACTTGTTCCATGTTCTTCCTTCTTTACAATTCTGCATTACATCTTTAAAATCAGCATCATGCACATATTGATCTTTGATGGTCTCCAAACCAAATATTTTGAAGTCAAGTTGTGAAAGCATAGTATAGCGACGAGACAATGCATCAGCAATAACATTTTCTTTACCCTTCTTGTGTTTAATGACATAATGGAATGTCTCAATGAATTCAACCCATTTAGCATGTCTACGATTCAGTTTTGCTTGACTTTTAATGTGTTTCAAAGATTCATGAACAGAATGTATAACAAATTCTTTGGGCCATAAATAATGTTGCCATGTCTCTAAAGTCCGAACAAGAGCATATAATTCTTTATCATAAGTAGAATAATTCAGACTAGGCCCACTCAATTTTTCAGAAAAGTATGCAATAGGTTTGCCATCTTGTAATAACACACCTCCTAATCCAATTCCACTAGCATCACATTCAAGCTCAAAAGTCTTATTAAAATCAGGAAGTTGGAGTAAAGGAGCATGTGTCAACTTATCTTTCAATACCGTGAAGGCTTCTTCCTGTGCGGTACCCCAAACAAAAGGCACATCCTTCTTTGTAAGCTCGTTGAGAGGTGCAGCAATGGTGCTAAAATCTCTCACAAAACACCTGTAGAATCCAGCGAGGCCAAGAAAACTCCTCACTTGTGTGACCATTTTGGGTTGCGGCCAACTCTCAATAGCTTCAATCTTGGCTTTATCAACTTCAATTCCCTGTGGAGTAACAACATAGCCAAGAAAAGATACTCGGTCGGTGCAAAAGGTGCACTTCCCAAGGTTACCAAACAAACGTGCATCACGTAGAGCAATAAAAACAACACGTAAATGATCCAAATGTTCTTCCAAAGATTTGCTATAAATCAGTATATCATCAAAATAGACTACCACAAATCATCCAATGAAAGCACGTAAAACTTCGTTCATTAGTCTCATGAAAGTACTAGGTGCATTAGTTAACCCAAAAGGCATGACTAACCACTCATATAATCCAAACTTAGTTTTAAATGTTTTTTTCCATTCATCTCCTAACTTCATACGAACTTGATGGTATCCACTACGCAAATCAACTTTGGAGAATATTGTAGAGCCACTCAATTCATCAAGCATATCATCTAGCCTAGGAATAGGATGATGATAACGAATAGTAATATTATTAATGCCTCTACAATCAACTCACATACGCGACGTACCATCCATATTCGGCACTAAAATGATAGGGACAGCACAAGGACTAAGGGATTCACGTATATAACCTTTGTCGAGCAGCTCTTTGTAACATCCCAAATTTTCAATTTGGAATGTTATACATTAGATCATCATTGCATAGCATATTTTATTGCATTTTGGCAAATCCTCGAAATCCTAAGGAACTCAAGGACCCTCGAAGAGAGTTGGGGATTTTCCCGGTTTTCATATTTGATTTTTATCAAATAATGAAACGAGGATTTTTGGTTTTAATTATTTTTCACTCCGAAAAATATTTCATATTAAAATATATGAGAGGAGAAAATATGACTTCTCCAAAATAATTGAAATATTGGAAAAAAATATTAAAATCAAATATTTGATTTTATCGGATTTTTATTTGCAATTTTATTTGCATTAGAAAAATTGCACGTTTTCAAAACTGCATTTTTAGGGCCAAGAAAATGTTCATCTCGTTCTAATTATTTTAATTAGACGGTGAAAATTTATTCTGGCATTTTTAGATTTTAATTTATTTTCTAGGAGTTTTTTAAGTTTCAGCAGAATTATAAAAAAAAGAGATCCCGCGCCCGACTGGGCCGAGGCCCAGCCGAGCCAGGCCGGCCCATGCCTGCCTCGCCGTCTCCCTCCTGGAGTCCGCGAGGACGCCGCCGCCGCCGGATGCGAGTCCGACCGGGACTCCTCCCCGAGGTCGCCCCCTCCCCCAAGCCGAAGCCCCCCACCTATTTATACCACCGCCGCCACCCCGTTCCCCGCCACCCCGACTGGAGCCGCCGCCGCCCGAAGCCCCGACCGAGCCGCCAGAGTCGCCGAACACCGCCGCCGCGAGGAGCCGCCGCCTCGACGCCGAACGTCGCCGCCGTCGCCTCCCGTCGACCTCGCCGCCCCACCCGCCGCCTCACCCGCCCCTCACCGCCCTCTCCCGAAGCCTGCCGGAGCCCCGCCCGACCCCGCCGGAATCCTGCCGGACCGAGGTAGCCGCCGCGCCGGTTTTCGCCGGAAAAACCGATTCGGTTTATTTTGAAACCCTAGGTTATTTTTTTATATAGATCGTTTTTTTCGGTTTAGTTAGTTAGTGAACGTTCGCCGGTCCGTTCGTTTTAACGAACGTGTTCACCGTTTAGTTGCTGTTAACGAACGTCCGTTCGATTAACTGTTCGTCAGTTTTCTTTTTCGTCGAATTTTCCGTGGTTTTTCCCGATCGCGATTTCCGATCTGTTTTTCATTTTAGTTTAACTTTTCGCTCGTTTATCGGAATCAGGCGATTCAAGCGCCTGGAGTTTCGTCTCAAATTCTCTTTCCGTTTGAACAACTCAAACAAGTTTTTGCTACTGTAAAATTTGACCTAGATCCAGATTAGTAAACGAAGCTTGTTTCTTTCGCCGTTTGACTTTCGTTGCTTCGTTTGAGTTGATTCTTTTTGCAAACCGGAGTTCTTAAGTTGAACTTTTTGGTTAGATCTTTTATTTGAGTTTTACTTGTGAATTAGTTGAGTGCTTACTGTATGCTTGTTTGTTTGCGATAGAGTACCCGGAGTGCACCGCTTGCTACTTCGAATCTCTAGGTTTCACGGATCATCAGCAAGGCAAGTAACACTTTGATCATACCTCTTTACTACCTAGTTTTATTGCATTAGACCAATCCTCAAACATTGCATGATTAGGATCTAATTAAATTGTGGGTATTGGGAAGTAGATGAGGTAGTACCTATTGCCCTATTCATTATCAAACCCTTGGGAGTTACTTCTACGTTTGCTTATATCGTTATGCTATGCTAGTAGACGTGGATTGGATTTGAGTGTTACCATGACAGATGTGAGATTGTTAATTAATGGTTAAACTTAAGGTGGCAACTAAAACACACATCTGGGTGGATTGAGGTACCTGGGTATTCCAGGATTGCCTGTTTTTCTTTGGACCGCCACCCAGGCTCAAAGGGATCATGAGATTATTCATGCTAGAAACTTCCGTGTGCAGCCACAAGCTATTATGGGCTCTAGCATAGTTGAGTAGGTCGTGTGAACTCTTACAGTGGTAGACTAGCAGATGTAGGAGATGTAGGTGGTACTGTCTACCCATTCGTAAGGTGCAAACACTTCTGAAAGACTGTGTCTCGGTCATCCGTTTCTCAAACACCATGTAGTGCGAGAAATCTAACGGAGGAGATCGAGTGTTGTGGGGAAAAGTGCACAAACCTCCGCAGAGTGTATAAACTAATCATGGTTAGCCGTGTCCCCGGTTATGGACACCTTGAGTATCTAGTATCTGGATTATCATGTGAATCTCATCATGTTACTTTAATTAATTTTGTTGGGTTAATGGATGATACTTAATTGGGATTGAGATGCTGTCAACCATCTCAATGTTTAACAACCACCATGATAGTTAAATAAAATTTATTCCTTTGCAGTAGGGAAAAATTGGCTTTTCGAAAAACTGTAACCATAGAGCCTTCTACCAGCCATATATGCATGTAGTATAGCATTATTCTGTTCATTACTCCCTATGTGTTACATTGCCAGCATATTCCATGTGCTGACCCATTTTCGAGCTGCAACGTTTCATGTTGCATACTTTTTAGACGACGAGTAAGGTGCCTTAGGTCGTGGTCTTATACTCAGTGATGCCGTTGGAGTTGATGGACTCATTTATCTTCCAAGTCTTCCGCTGTTATCGTTTTAGATGGCCTTAAGCCATATTTGTCATACTTATTTCTCTCTTGAGATACTCGATGTAATAAGTGTGTGATTGCTACTCTGTTATAAATCCTCTAAGTACTATGCGTGTCAGCATTACTGATCCAGGGATGACACTGGTGCACGGTAGATCAGACTGTTTGAGGTCTGGTCGCTACAAGGTGGTATCAGAGCACACGCTGACTGTAGGACACGACCACTAAGCTTAAACCCTAGAACACTACTCTCTTCTCATTTCTGACTCCTCTCCATTTTCTACTCTTTTAGGAATGGCGGATGCAAGGAACAAGTTCATGCAACCGGATGAAGATACACCTTTTGGACGACACTTGAAGGAAGTCACTAAGTACCTGAACATCGGAATACCAAGCTTCACCGGGACCTACAACGCCACACTACCAGAAGAGGAGCGCTGGAAGATTCAAGTTCAAGTTCCAGGAAGGACGTTTACGCCAGTCACTGAGCCTATAGAGTTTTCCTTTGATGCACCAACCTGGAGTTTAGGGAAGAGCATGGCAGCCCACATCACTATGGGACGCATTGGATAAGTCTACCACAGGGAGCTTAAGGATACTATTTATCAGATTTGTGGATGCCGAGATGAGCAATGGGAGATGATCAGCACCAAGAAGGATGGATCAATTGCAGCTTTCATCCAGGAGCAAAACCAACACATTCGTCGCCAGGAGAACCAGATGTGCGCAGACATGATAGATCTGAAGAAGGCATTGACCAAGATCACGGAGTTGGAGGAAGAACTCAAGGCTACACGCGAGGATTATATGGAGGAAATCATCACGCTGGTGGAGAAGAATGACGACCTGATAAAGAAGATCGGTGTATTCATGGGAGACCGAGCACCAGGAGGAGAAGATGATGATTACGCTTGCCCGGATAACTACATCATCATCGATGACACCGACTCGGACCCCAGTGAAGATGATTTTGTTGATGAAGCTGGAGCAGATATCATGGAGTCTTCGACCGAACAAAATTTCTAGTAGACCACCATAATCAGTAGTAGTATTCCCCATGTATATAGTATAGTCCGAGCACTTTGTAATGATAGTTAGATCGATTGTATGCCTTGTTTGAATTGATTGAGTGATATTGATTGTGTTTGTCTCATGAGCATATGGGTAGTGTTTTCTCTCTAGACCTCATTCTATTCTAAATTCTCATCTTTTCTAAACATATCAGATGCCTCCGAGATGCGACACCGGATTTGTTTTCCCACCGGAGATCACTCAGTTGATTCAGCAGCAGAATGCCCTGATGCAAGTGTTAGTACAGAACCAAGGCAACAACTGTTGGGGAACGTAGTAATTTCAAAAAAATTCCTACGCACACGCAAGATCATGGTGATGCATAGCAACAAGAGGGGAGAGTGTTGTCCACGTACCCTCGTAGACCGACAGCGGAAGCGTTATCACAACACGGTTGATGTAGTCGTACGTCTTCACGATCCGACCGATCAAGTACCGAACGTACGACACCTCCGAGTTCTACACACGTTCAGCTCGATGACGTCCCTCGAACTCCGATCCAGCCGAGTGTTGAGGAAGAGTTTCGTCAGCACGACGGCGTGGTGACGATGATGATGTTCCACCGACGCAGGGCTTCGCCTAAGCTCCGCGACGGTATTATCGAGGTGTAATATGGTGGAGGGGGGCACCGCACACGGCTAAGAGATCTCAAGGATCAATTGTTGTGTCTCTGGGGTGCCCCCTGCCCCCGTATATAAAGGAGCAAGGGGAAGGCAGCCGGCCAAAGGGAGAGGCGCGCCATAGGGGGGGAGTCCTACTCCCACCGGGAGTAGGACTCCTCCTTTCCTTGTGGGAGTAGGAGAAGGGAAGGGGGAAGGAGAAAGAAGGAAGGGTGCGCCCCCCTTCCCTAGTCCAATTCGGACCAGACCATGGGGAGGGGTGCGGCCACCTTTTGAGGCCTTTCTCTCCTTTCCCGTATGGCCCATTAAGGCCCAATACGAATTCCCGTAACTCTCCGGTACTCCGAAAAATACCCGAATCACTCGGAACCTTTCCGAAGTCCGAATATAGTCGTCCAATATATTGATCTTTACGTCTCGACCATATCGAGACTCCTCGTCATATCCCCGATCTCATCCGGGACTCCGAACTCCTTCGGTACATCAAAACTCAATAAAACTGTCATCGTAACGTTAAGCGTGCGGACCCTACGGGTTCGAGAACTATGTAGACATGACCGAGACACGTCTCCGGTCAATAACCAATAGCGGGACCTGGATGCCCATATTGGCTCCCACATATTCTACGAAGATCTTTATCGGTCAGACCGCATAACAACATACGTTGTTCCCTTTGTCACCGGTATGTTACTTGCCAGAGATTTGATCGTCGGTATCTCGATACCTAGTTCAATCTCGTTACCGGCAAGTCTCTTTACTCGTTCCGTAATACATCATCCCGCAACTAACTCATTAGTCACAATGCTTGCAAGGCTTATAGTGATGTGCATTATCGAGTGGGCCCAGAGATACCTCTCCGACAATCGGAGTGACAAATCCTAATCTCGAAATACGCCAACCCAACAAGTACCTTTGGAGACACCTGTAGAGCACCTTTATAATCACCCATTTACGTTGTGACGTTTGGTAGCACACAAAGTGTTCCTCCGGTAAACGGGAGTTGCATAATCTCATAGTCATAGGAACATGTATAAGTCATGAAGAAAGCAATAGCAACATACTAAACGATCGGGTGCTAAGCTAACGGAATGGGTCAAGTCAATCACGTCATTCTCCTAATGAGGTGATCCCGTTAATTAAATGACAACTCATGTCTATGGCTAGGAAACATAACCATCTTTGATTAACGAGCTAGTCAAGTAGAGGCATACTAGTGACACTCTGTTTGTCTATGTATTCACACATGTATTATGTTTCCGGTTAATACAATTCTAGCATGAATAATAAACATTTATCATGATATAAGGAAATATATAATACTTTATTATTGCCTCTAGGGCATATTTCCTTCAGTCTCCCACTTGCACTAGAGTCAATAATCTAGTTCACATCGCCATGTGATTTAACATCAATAATTCACATCACCATGTGATTAACACCCACAGTTCACATCTCTATGTGACCAACACTCAAAGGGTTTACTAGAGTCAATAATCTAGTTCACATCGCTATGTGATTAACACCCAAAGAGTACTAAGGTGTGATCATGTTTTGATTGTGAGATAATTTTAGTCAACGGGTCTGTCACATTCAGATCCGTAAGTATTTTGCGAATTTCTATGTCTACAATGCTCTGCACGGAGCTACTCTAGCTAATTTGATAGAGGCGAGGGTGTCCCGATCTTTCGATGAGATGATAACTATCGATTTGGTGGAGACGACTTTGACGATCCGACTACAAACGTGCACGACGTTGCGCCTTATCAATCGCTAAACCAATCTCCTGAGGTTACTGACGATGCCGGAAGCACGATCAGCCTGACCACGAAGGTCTATTCCTGCAAGTAATCGAAGAACGAGCAAGAATATGATAATGCAATCTGAATATTGCGAATATATATGAAGTATTGATAGTGGTGGGGATCCGTAAGTGGTCTTGGTCTGGTCGTTGGACACAAACGAAGTACACGAAGTTGCAATGGCTAACTTTTAACTAAACAAATCCCCAGGAAAAAGCTACTAGATGGATCTACTTATATAGGAGCAAGGGGTGGCGGCCAAGGAGGTGGGAGGACGTCCCAAGGCAGCCTAAAACCAACCCTAGGTCGTACAAGGCACATGGGCCCAAGTGGAGGTGATGCAACACCTTTGGACTTGTAGTTTGACTCGGATTCTGGTGCAACGTCAGATTCTTTCGACCATAACTCAATGCTCCGGACGAATTTAAAGGTGAATCCAATTGTGTTGGAAAGAGCACGAAATCTAGTTTCCAACAAAAAAAGAATCACCCAATTCGGAGTCCGTATGAAAAAGTTGTTGGCGTTTTGGGTCAGGTATGTCTGTGCAGTCCGAATCTGAATCCAGAACGTGAGAGACTTGGACTCTATCTTCTCTTGGCCCAAAAGTGACGTGAGAGGACTTTTTGAACAGAACCTGAACTTCTCCTTTTGCCTTATCTTCATATGTGGATTGTACAAATGTCCCATACACCTGCAATTAGACAAAACACAAAAGTGTGTGAAGTATTTTTGTTCTGGATAACATAAATAGATTATTGAATAGTTTGCACTAGAAATCACCTGACAAATATGCATGTATGCAATATTTTTGGTCGTATCCAAGGTAGTCATGTCCTCATCATCCTCCCCTTCTTGAAAACAAAGCCGTCCTCGGCGTTGCTTAATCTGAAATGTGGCTAACAAAAGAGACAAGGTGTACATGTTGTATATGTATATGTCATCCATTTTTACTTCCCGTGGATTTTGCACATATGACACATGTATACATGAGTAACTTTCATAGTTAATAAAATATAAAGCCAAAATATTATCACAAGAAGTAGAAGGCATGAAAGTATTGCAACTCAGTTTGCACATATAAGTGAAGCTCTTATTCATATGAAAAGATTGACAATATTCATCATTAAACCATCCCAACATTGATGAACCATCACCAAGATTAGAGGTCATATCAAAATGATTAAACATTGGCACAATTATTTTCAAACATATTTGATCCAAATCTGATTTATTCCCTGATTCACTTGATTCTTTTGCATCGATAGTTAATTCAATGGGCTCACTCAAAATTGTTTGATCACATGGCAAAGTCAAATCATCAACATAGTCCTCTAAGGTAGCTGGTGTGATCAAAGTAGTGGGTAGCTCACCGCATGGTGCACTTAAATTGACAAGACATTCATCATACTCATGTGGAAGTGGAAGATTAGTACCTTTGTCATTACCTCTTATGATCAACTCAGATGAGGTAGGCACTCTCGGTGATGACGTGTCACATGGTGGAGGTGATGTAGTCCTCACAACAACGGATGTGGTTGTCATAGTATGCTTAGTAGTTGAAGGGACAACCGTATCAACTCTTGGAATGTGCATCTCGCGCTTGTTCTCCTTGTGCGCAGCACGTCGTTTTATTTCCTGTTCCGCTTTGCAAGCAAGATGAAACAAATGGTCCATAGGATAACACTCTTCATGTATTAGTATCTCCTGAATGTCACGATTTAATCCTCCCCAAAATCTATCCATAAAATCTTCTTCACTTTCTTCTAAAGAGGAATGTAGCAAGGTAGTTTGTAAAGTATCATAATATTTCGTTACGGTGTCACTACCTTGTTTTAAATGTTGCAACTTTGTAATCATGTCACGAGTATAATAAGCGGGAACGAATGTATGTCGCATGGCAAGTTTCAAATCATCCCAAGTAGTAGGTATATCATTAGGGTGTAACCGACAATATTCACTCCACCAAACTACAGCATAACCAGTGAAAGAACCAACCGCAACCTTAACTTTTTTACGTACATCAAAATTATTGGAAGCAAATATATTATTTAGGTCAAACTCCCATTCAATATATAAAGCAGGTCTAAAACGGCCATTAAATGGTGGTATAGAAACATTAACCTGATCATGTGCATTTGGATGTTTGTGCACCTCTCGTGACGGTTGTGGTATTTGCATAGGTGATGGCACATCTCCCACGATCGACAAACCCCATGAATTGACTCTAGATCCTGTCATGATTAGTAGAAACAAGAAACAAAATTCAAGAATAATGTTCCTATGAACTACTAGGATGTGGTGGTAAAGCGCTCACAGTAAAGCAAATATCAATATCTTACAAGTTCTTACCAAGCAGCAGGTGGTGACAGGCAACCAGCGGTGTCAAATAACTCCAAAGATTGAGTAAAGCGATTGCCAGGGGAACGTACGTATACACGGTGTAGAAATATGTGGAGCTGGGTTGGCTATATATGGTAGCAAAATATTAGCAATAATCAATTCAGAGATGCAATGTTGAATAAACGCTCAACGACGGTACTGTGCTGGTCCTAGGCTAGACCGGACTAGAGACGCGAGCCTAGAACACTAATGAGGTCACGGCGTAGCACAACTAGCATCAATGAAGGATACTAAGTAGCTCTGGACAGCAAGATATAAGTGAAGATCACAACGGCAGTAAAGATAATGATGAAAAACAACTGCCAAGCAGGATATACAACAACTCTCTCCAACTTTCCTCTTGAAAAGTTTGTGCCCAATTTTTTGATAATTTTTTTCAAAGAATGCTACTAACTCAAGCTTTCCAATGCAAAAAGAATCACTCAATTCCGAGTTGATATGAGGAGTGAAAGAATTCTGAAACTGGCTTGAAAAACTGGAATAAGCTGTGTCCGCGAACTTCGGAGGGCAAAAAGACCTATTTAGAAGACGATTTTGAGGTGTCAAATATTGAACTAGTCTCTGCAACTATTTAGATGCGGCTCGTCGCTAGCTTTCATTTGAGTACTCGCGGAGTCAAAACGGACTTCGTATGAGGAAGGTATGCCTGTTTTACTAAACAGTGCACAAAACAGATTCCAATCCGAATTCAACTACGAGATTGAGTCTAGATAGATCCGAATTTTGTTTTTTTTTTCTTCTCTCTTTTTTTTCCTCACACTTTTTTTCTTTCTCTTTTTTTTTCTCTCCCTCTTTCCAAGACAAACTAGATAAGATGCAGATTGGATCAAGCGAAGATGTGAACGACCTCAACTATGATTGTGACAATGAACTATGGGTAGCACATGGTGGAATTTGATGGATGGTGTGGTGGACAGCAGAAGGGATAACGATGCAGCGGCGACGTGACTAATGTGAACAGAACTCGAAACTCTAAACGAACTAGACCCTAAGACCAGCAACTCGACACGACGATGCAACCGATAATTCAATAATGCAAACAATGAATAGAAAATTGCAAAGGCTCAGACTGGCTTGGACAAAAGGATGAATAGATCTAACTTTTTTGTGGCTTTTTCTTGGACAATAGGTAAGAAAATAAATCTAATCTAGGGGAAACTGGAAATTCTCACCGAGCAACCTGGCTCTGATACCACTTGATAGAGGCGAGGGTGTCCCGATCTTTCGATGAGATGATAACTATCGATTTGGTGGAGACGACTTTGACGATCCGACTACAAACGTGCACGACGTTGCGCCTTATCAATCGCTAAACCAATCTCCTGAGGTTACTGACGATGCCGGAAGCACGATCAGCCTGACCACGAAGGTCTATTCCTGCAAGCAATCGAAGAACGAGCAAGAATATGATAATGCAATCTGAATATTGCGAATATATATGAAGTATTGATAGTGGTGGGGATCCGTAAGTGGTCTTGGTCTGGTCGTTGGACACAAACGAAGTACACGAAGTTGCAATGGCTAACTTTTAACTAAACAAATCCCCAGGAAAAAGCTACTAGATGGATCTACTTATATAGGAGCAAGGGGTGGCGGCCAAGGAGGTGGGAGGACGTCCCAAGGCAGCCTAAAACCAACCCTAGGTCGTACAAGGCACATGGGCCCAAGTGGAGGTGATGCAACACCTTTGGACTTGTAGTTTGACTCGGATTCTGGTGCAACGTCAGATTCTTTCGACCATAACTCAATGCTCCGGACGAATTTAAAGGTGAATCCAATTGTGTTGGAAAGAGCACGAAATCTAGTTTCCAACAAAAAAAGAATCACCCAATTCGGAGTCCGTATGAAAAAGTTGTTGGCGTTTTGGGTCAGGTATGTCTGTGCAGTCCGAATCTGAATCCAGAACGTGAGAGACTTGGACTCTATCTTCTCTTGGCCCAAAAGTGACGTGAGAGGACTTTTTGAACAGAACCTGAACTTCTCCTTTTGCCTTATCTTCATATGTGGATTGTACAAATGTCCCATACACCTGCAATTAGACAAAACACAAAAGTGTGTGAAGTATTTTTGTTCTGGATAACATAAATAGATTATTGAATAGTTTGCACTAGAAATCACCTGACAAATATGCATGTATGCAATATTTTTGGTCGTATCCAAGGTAGTCATGTCCTCATCATAATTGCTCCCACTTTCAATATGTATCTAGACCAAGACTTAGAGTCATCTAGATTTAGTGTCAAAACTTGCATCGACGTAACCCTTTACGACGAACCTTTTGTCACTTCCATAATCGAGAAACATATCCTTATTCCACTAAGGATAATTTTGACCGATGTCGAGTGATCTACTCCTAGATCACTATTGTACTCCCTTGCCAAAATTAGTGTAGGGTATACAATAGATCTGGTACACAGCATGGCATACTTTATAGAACCTATGGCCAAGGCATAGGGAATGACTTTCATTCTCTTTCTATCTTCTGTCGTGGTCGGGCTTTGAGTCTTACTCAATTTCACACCTTGTAACACAGGCAAGAACTCTTTCTTTGACTGTTCTATTTTGAACTACTTCAAAAAAAATTTAAGGTATGTACTCATTGAAAAAACTCATGAAGCGTCTTGATCTATCTCTATAGATCTTGATGCTCAATATGTAAGCAGCTTCACCGAGGTCTTTCTTTGAAAAACTCCTTTCAAACACTCCTTTATGCTTTGCAGAATAATTCTACATTATTTCCGATCAACAATATGTCATTCACATATACTTATCAGAAATGTTGTAGTGCTCCCACTCACTTTCTTGTAAATACAGGCTTCACCGCAAGTCTGTATAAAACTATATCCTTTGATCAACTTATCAAAGTGTATATTCCAACTCCGAGATGCTTGCACGAGTCCATAGATGGATCACTGGAGCTTGCATATCTTGTTAGCACTTTTAGGATTGACAAAACCTCCTGGTTGCATCATATACAACTCTTCTTTAATAAATCCATTAAGGAATGCAGTTTTGTTTATCCATTTGCCATATTTCATAAAATGCGGCAATTGCTAACATGATTCGGACAGACTTAAGCATAGATACGAGTGAGAAACTCTCATCGTAGTCAACACTTTGAACTTGTCGAAAACCTTTTTGCGACAATTCTAGCTTTGTAGACAGTAACACTACTATCAGCGTCCGTCTTCCTCTTGAAGATCCATTTAATCTCAATGGCTCGCCTATCATTGGGCAAGTCAATCAAAGTCCATACTTTGTTCTCATACATGGATCTCATCTCAGATTTCATGGCCTCAAGCCATTTTGCGGAATCTGGGCTCATCATCGCTTCCTCATAGTTCGTAGGTTCGTCATGGTCTAGTAACATAACCTCCAGAACAGGATTACCGTACCACTCTGGTGCGGATCTTACTCTGGTTTACCTACGAGGTTTGGTAGTAACTTGATCTGAAGTTACATGATCATCATCATTAACTTCCTCACTAATTGGTGTAGGAGTCACATGAACAGATTTCTGTGATGAACTACTTTCCAATAAGGGAGCAGGTACAGTTACCTCATCAAGTTCTACTTTCCTCCCTCTCACTTCTTTCGAGAGAAACTCCTTCTCTATAAAGGATCCATACTTAGCAACGAATGTCTTGCCTTCGGATCTGTGATAGAAGGTGTACCCAACTGTCTCCTTTGGGTATCCTATGAAGACACATTTCTCCGATTTGGGTTTGAGCTTATCAGGATGAAACTTTTTCACATAAGCATCGCAACCCCAAACTTTAAGAAACGACAACTTTGGTTTCTTGCCAAACCACAGTTCATAAGACGTCATCTCAACGGATTTAGATGGTACCCTATTTAACGTGAATGCAGCTGTCTCTAATGCATAACCCCAAAACGATAGTGGTAGATCGGTAAGATACATCATATATCGCACCATATCTAATAAAGCACGATTACGACGTTCGGACACACCATTACACCGTGGTGTTCCAGGTGGCGTGAGTAGTGAAACTATTTCACATTGTTTTAACTGAAGGCCAAACTCGTAACTTAAATACTCTTCTCTACGATCAGATCGTAGAAACTTTTTTCTTGTTATGATGATTTTCCACTTCACTCTGAAATTATATGAACTTTTCAAATGTTTCAGACTTATGTTTCATCAAGTAGATATACCCATATCTGCTCAAATCATCTGTGAAGGTCAGAAAATAATGATACCTGCTACGAGCCTCAATATTCATTGGACCACATACATCTGTATGTATGATTTCCAACAAATCTGTTGCTCTCTCCATAGTTCTGGAGAACGGCGTTTTAGTCATCTTGCCCATGAGGCACGGTTCGCAAGCATCAAGTGATTCATAATCAAGTGATTCCAAAATCCCATCAGTATGGAGTTTCTTCATGCGCTTTACACCAATATGACCTAAACGGCAGTGCCACAAATAAGTTGCACTATCATTATTAACTTTGCATCTTTTGGCTTCATTATTATGAATATGTGTATCACTACGATCGAGATCCAACAAACCATTTTCGTTGGTGTGTATCACCATAGAAGGTTTTTATTCATGTAAACAGAAAAACAATTGTTCTCTAACTTAAATGAATAACCGTATTGCAATAAACATGATCAAATCATATTCATGCTCAACGCAAACACCAAATAACACTTATTTAGTTTCAACACTAATCCCGAAAGTATAGGGAGTGTGCGATGATGATCATATCAATCTTGGAACTACTTCCAACACACATCGTCACCTCGCCTTTTACTAGTCTCTGTTTATTCTGCAACTCCTGTTTTCGAGTTACTACTCTTTAGCAACTGAACCAGTATCAAATACTGAGGGGTTGCTATAAACACTAGTAAGTACACATCAATAACATGTATATCCAATATACCTTTGTTCACTTTGCCATCCTTCTTATCCACCAAATACTTGGGGCATTTCCGCCTCCAGTGACCAGTTCCTTTGCAGTAGAAGCACTTAGTCTCAGGCTTAGGTACAGACTTGGGCTTCTTCACTTGAGTAGCAACTTGCTTGCCGTTCTTTTTGAAGTTCCCCTTCTTCCCTTTGCCCTTTTCTTGAAACTAGTAGTCTCGTCAACCATCAACACTTGAAGTGGTCTCGTCGACCATCAACACTTGATGTTTTTCTTGATTTCTACCTTCGTCGATTTCAGCATCACGAAGAGCTCGGGAATTACTTTCGTCATCCCTTGCATATTATAGTTCATCACAAAGTTCTACTAACTTGGTGATGGTGAGTAGAGAATTCTGTCAATCACTATTTTATCTGGAAGATTAACTCCCACTTGATTCAAGCGATTGTAGTACCCAGACAATCTGAGCACATGCTCACTAGTTGAGCGATTCTCCTCCATCTTTTAGCTATAGAACTTGTTGGAGACTTCATATCTCTCAACTCGGGTATTTGCTTGAAATATTAACTTCAACTCCTGGAACATCTTATATGGTCCATGACGTTCAAAACGTCTTTGAAGTCCCGATTCTAAGCCGTTAAGCATGGTGCACTAAACTATCAAGTAGTCATTATATTGAGCTAGCCAAACATTCATAACGTCTGCATCTGCTCCTGCAATAGGTCTGTCACCTAGCGGTGCATCAAGGACATAATTTTTCTGTGCAGCAATGAGGATAATCCTCAGATCACGGATCCAATCCGCATCTTTGCTACTAACATCTTTCAACATAATTTTTCTCTAGGAACATATCAAAAATAAACACAGGGAAGCAACAACGCGAGCTATTGATCTACAACATAATTTGCAAAAATACTATCAGGACTAAGTTCATGATAAATTTAAGTTCAATTAATCATATTACTTAAGAACTCCCACTTAGATAGACATCCCTCTAATCCTCTAAGTGATCACGTGATCCATATCAACTAAACCATGTCCGATCATCACGTGAGATGGAGTAGTTTCAATGGTGAACATCACTATGTTGATCATATCTACTATATGATTCACGCTCGACCTTTCGGTCTCCGTGTTCCGAGGCCATATCTGTTATATGCTAGGCTCGTCAAGTTTAACCTGAGTATTCCGCGTGTGCAACTGTTTTGCACCCGTTGTATTTGAACGTAGAGCCTATCACACCCGATCATCACGTGGTGTCTCAGCACGAAGAACTTTCGCAACGGTGCATACTCAGGGAGAACACTTATACTTTGATAATTTAGTGAAGGATCATCTTATAATGCTACCGTCAAACAAAGCAAGATAAGATGCATAAAGGATTAACATCACATGCAATCAATATAAGTGATATGATATGGCCATCATCATCTTGTGCTTGTGATCTCCATCTCCGAAGCACCGTGCTTGTGATCTCCATCTCCGAAGCACCGTCATGATCACCATCGTCACCGGCGCGACACCTTGATCTCCATCGTAGCATCGTTGTCGTCTCGCCAACTTATTGCTTTTACGACTATCGCTACCGCTTAGTGATAAAGTAAAACTATTACATGGCGATTGCATCTCATACAATAAAGCGACCACCATATGGCTCCTGCCAGTTGCCGATAACTCAGTTACAAAACATGATCATCTCATACAACACATTATATCACATCATGTCTTGACCATATCACATCACAACATGCCCTGCAAAAACAAGTCAGACGTCCTCTACTTTGTTGTTGCATATTTTACGTGGCTGCTACGGGCTTAGCAAGAACCGTTCTTACCTACGCATCAAAACCACAACGATAGTTTGTCAAGTTGGTGCTGTTTTAACCTTCGCAAGGACTGGGCGTAGCCACACTCGGTTCAACTAAAGTGAGAGAGACAGACACCCGCCGGTCACCTTTAAGCAACGAGTGCTCGCAACGGTGAAACCAGTCTCGCGTAAGCGTACGCATAATGTCGGTCCGGGCCACTTCATCTCACAATACCGCTGAACCAAAGTATGACATGCTGGTAAGCAGTATGACTTATATCGCCCACAACTCACTTGTGTTCTACTCATGCATAGCATCAATGCATAAAACCAGGCTCTGATACCACTGTTGGGGAACGTAGTAATTTCAAAAAAAATCCTACGCACACGCAAGATCATGGTGATGCATAGCAACAAGAGGGGAGAGTGTTGTCCACGTACCCTCGTAGACCGACAGCGAAAGCGTTATCACAACGCGGTTGATGTAGTCGTACGTCTTCACGATCCGACCGATCAAGTACCGAACGTACGGCACCTCCGAGTTCTACACACGTTCAGCTCAATGACGTCCCTCGAACTCCGATCCAGCCGAGTGTTGAGGGAGAATTTCGTCAGCACGACGGCGTGGTGACGATGATGATGTTCCACCGACGCAGGGCTTCGCCTAAGCTCCGCAACGGTATTATCGAGGTGTAATATGGTGGAGGGGGGCACCGCACACGGCTAAGAGATCTCAAGGATCAATTGTTGTGTCTCTGGGGTGCCCCCTGCCCCCGTATATAAAGGAGCAAGGGGGAGGCAGCCGGCCAAGGGGAGAGGCGTGCCATAGGGGGGGAGTCCTACTCCCACCGGGAGTAGGACTCCTCCTTTCCTTATGGGAGTAGGAGAAGGGAAGGGGGAAGGAGAAAGAAGGAAGGGTGCGCCCCCCTTCCCTAGTCCAATTCGGACCAGACCATGGGGAGGGGTGCGGCCACCTTTTGAGGCCTTTCTCTCCTTTCCCGTATGGCCCATTAAGGCCCAATACGAATTCCCGTAACTCTCCGGTACTCCGAAAAATACCCGAATCACTCGGAACCTTTCCGAAGTCCGAATATAGTCGTCCAATATATCGATCTTTACGTCTCGACCATTTCGAGACTCCTCGTCATATCCCCGATCTCATCCGGGACTCCGAACTCCTTCGGTACATCAAAACTCAATAAAACTGTCATCGTAACGTTAAGCGTGCGGACCCTACGGGTTCGAGAACTATGTAGACATGACCGAGACACGTCTCCGGTCAATAACCAATAGCGGGACCTGGATGCCCATATTGGCTCCCACATATTCTACGAAGATCTTTATCGGTCAGACCGCATAACAACATACGTTGTTCCCTTTGTCACCGGTATGTTACTTGCCCGAGATTTGATCGTCGGTATCTCGATACCTAGTTCAATCTCGTTACCGGCAAGTCTCTTTACTCGTTCCGTAATACATCATCCCGCAACTAACTCATTAGTCACAATGCTTGCAAGGCTTATAGTGATGTGCATTACCGAGTGGGCCCAGAGATACCTC
The DNA here is from genome assembly GCF_018294505.1 of Triticum aestivum. Lineage (NCBI taxonomy): Eukaryota > Viridiplantae > Streptophyta > Magnoliopsida > Poales > Poaceae > Triticum > Triticum aestivum. The sequence goes on from NC_057805.1 coordinate 208,128,305, forward strand.
TCCGACAATCGGAGTGACAAATCCTAATCTCGAAATACGCCAACCCAACAAGTACCTTTGGAGACACCTGTAGAGCACCTTTATAATCACCCATTTACGTTGTGACGTTTGGTAGCACACAAAGTGTTCCTCCGGTAAACGGGAGTTGCATAATCTCATAGTCATAGGAACATGTATAAGTCATGAAGAAAGCAATAGCAACATACTAAACGATCGGGTGCTAAGCTAACGGAATGGGTCAAGTCAATCACGTCATTCTCCTAATGAGGTGATCCCGTTAATCAAATGACAACTCATGTCTATGGCTAGGAAACATAACCATCTTTGATTAACGAGCTAGTCAAGTAGAGGCATACTAGTGACACTCTGTTTGTCTATGTATTCACACATGTATTATGTTTCCGGTTAATACAATTCTAGCATGAATAATAAACATTTATCATGATATAAGGAAATATATAATAATTTATTATTGCCTCTAGGGCATATTTCCTTCAACAACAACAACAACAACCCACCACCACCCCCTGTTGATCACTTAACCCGTTTCTTGAGACTGAATCCGCCGGTGTTTTCCAGCAGCACCGAGCCGATTGTTGCAGATGATTGGCTCCGCAAAGTTGGAAGGGAGTTGACCACTGCAGGATGCACAGATGCGGAGAGAGTGCGTTTTGCCGCACATCAGCTTGATGGACCCGCAGCATCATGGTGGGAGAATTACACAGCCACACACCCTATTGACACTGTCACATGGGACCAGTTTCAGCAAGCTTTCCGTACTGCCCATGTTTCAGCAGGAGCTATGGCTATGAAGAAGCGTGAGTTTCGCAACCTACGCCAAGGAGGACGCACCGTAGGCCAGTATGTGGATGACTTTAGTAAGTTAGCACGTTATGCTCCAGATGACGTTGCTACAGATGCAGCCAAGCAGGAGAAGTTTCTGGAAGGACTGAATGATGAGCTGAGTATGCAGTTGATGGTAGCAACCTTCAACAACTACCAAAAGTTAGTAGATAGAGCTCTCATGATTGAAGGGAAGCAGCAGCAGATTGAAAGCCGCAAGAGGAAGTATGGACAAGGGAAGTACAATTCTGGAGCTCATCAGAAGTCATGTTTTACCCCAAATTCGGGAGGATCTTTTCAGCATACCCATGGAGCAGGAGGTTCGCACAACCATAGTGGACCCAAGAATGGTAATGGGAATGGAGGAAGCAACGGACAGAACCGCAATAACCCATCTACCCCAGTTAAGAGAGATCTGAGCCAAGTCACTTGCTACAAGTGCCAGAAGACCGGGCATTATGCTAATGAATGTCCCGAAGCTAAAAATGGAAATGGGAATGGAAGCTCTGGGAAGAAGCCGAACCCTTTCAACAAAGGACATGTGAACCATGTTAGTGTGGAGGAGGTTGAAGCTCAGCCAGATGCAGTAATAGGTAAGTTTTTGGTTAAGTCATTTACCGCACTCGTTCTTTTTGATACTGGTGCATCGCATTCATACATATCAAGGGGATTTGTGGATAAGTATAAACTGCCAAACCAAGCCCTTAGGTCACCCATGTTAGTAACCTCGCCAGGATCAGAGTACATGGCTAGTTTATGGTGTGATCGGTTACCATTAAGGATTGGTAACTACGTGTTTCCCTCGGACCTAATAGTACTGGAATCGCAAGGATTGGATGTGATATTAGGCATGGATTGGTTATCGAAGTATGGAGGGAACATTGAGTGCGCCAGTAAGTCGATTTTGCTTACCACCCCAGAAGGAAGAAGGATTAAGTATGTATCCCGGCATGTGCCGAAGAGGACTCAAGTAAATTCCTTATCAGGAGTTGTACAGGAGGAAGTACCAGTGGTGAAGGATTACCCGGATGTATTTCCAGAAGAGTTGCCAGGCATGCCACCGGATAGAGACATTGAGTTTTTGATTGAGCTTTTGCCAGGCACAGGGCCAATATCTAAGAGACCGTACAGAATGCCCGCAAAAGATTTGGAGGAGATTAAGAAGCAGATTAAGGAGTTACTGGATAAAGGCTATATTCGCCCAAGTTCTTCACCTTGGGGATCGCCAGTGCTTCTAGTGGAGAAGAAGGATGGATCGTTAAGGATGGTTGTTGATTATCGAGGACTGAATGAAGTGACCATCAAGAACAAGTACCCACTGCCGATGATCAATGATTTGTTTGACCGATTGCAAGGAGCTAAGGTATTTTCCAAGATCGATCTGCGATCGGGATACCATCAGTTGAAGATTCGAGAGCAGGATATACCTAAGACGGCTTTTACCACCAGGTATGGGCTATATGAGTATACCGTTATGTCATTTGGTCTGACTAACGCCCCTGCCTATTTCATGAACCTGATGAACAAAGTGTTTATGGAGTTTTTGGATAAGTTCGTCGTAGTGTTCATTGATGACATTTTGGTCTACTCAAAGAACGAAGAGGAGCATAAGGAGCATTTGCGTTTGGTACTTGAGAAGCTCAGAGAACATCAGTTATACGCCAAGTTCAGCAAATGTGAGTTTTGGCTGAAGGAAGTTGGATTCCTCGGACACGTTATATCCGGAGAAGGAATAGCAGTAGACCCCACCAAAGTTGACACAGTAACAAGCTGGGAATCACCCACGTCAGTTGGAGAAATCCGGAGTTTTCTTGGACTCGCAGGATACTACCGGAGATTCATTGAGAATTTCTCGAAGATTGCAAAACCCATGACGGAGCTGTTGAAGAAAGACACCAAGTTCAATTGGACTGAGGAATGTGAAGCTAGTTTTCAGGAATTGAAGAAACGTTTGGTTACATCACCAGTGTTGATTTTGCCAGATCAGCGCAAGGATTATGAAGTTTACTGCGACGCTTCACGTCGAGGACTTGGAGCAGTGCTGATGCAGGAAGGAAGAGTTGTTTCATATGCCTCACGACAGCTTAAGCCCCATGAGCTGAATTACGCTACGCATGATTTGGAGTTAGCAGCCGTAGTACATGCGCTAAAGACATGGAGACATTTTCTCATCGGAAACCACTGTGAGGTGTACACGGATCACAAGAGTTTGAAATACATCTTCACGCAGAAGGAGTTGAATCTCAGGCAAAGGAGATGGTTGGAGCTCATAAAGGATTATGATATGAGATTGCATTATCACCCCGGAAAGGCTAACGTAGTAGCAGACGCGTTGAGCCGCAAGAGCCATGTCAACACACTCATGACCGGAGAGTTACCGAAAGAATTAGCCGAGGATCTTCGCGAGCTATGTTTGGAGATAGTTCCGAGAGGCTATGTAGCAGCATTAGAAATTCAGTCTACTCTGATGGATAAGATCAGGGAAGCTCAGAAGACTGACAAGGAGATTGCCAAGATAAAGGAGAACATGAGCAAAGGAAAGGCCAAGGGATTTCGTGAGGACGAGCACGATACCTTATGGTTTGAGGACCGCGTTTATGTGCCTAACGACCCCGAGATTAGGAAGTTGATTCTGCAAGAGGCCCATGATTCACCGTATTCGATTCACCCAGGAAATACCAAGATGTATTTGGATTTGAAGGATACTTTCTGGTGGACCGGAATGAAGAAAGATATTGCGGAGTATGTAGCAGTTTGTGATGTATGTCAGAGAGTGAAGGCAGAGCATCAGAAGCCAGCAGGACTGTTACAGCCATTGCCGATACCCGAATGGAAGTGGGACAAGTTAGGAATGGATTTTATCACTGGATTGCCAAGGACTCGTTCAGGCTATGACTCAATATGGGTTGTAGTCGATCGTTTAACGAAAGTAGCTCATTTCATCCCAGTGAAGACCACTTACAGCAGTGCTAAGTTGGCAAAGATATACATGACCAGGATCGTATGTCTGCATGGAGTTCCGAGGACCATTGTATCAGATAGAGGAACCCAGTTTACTTCAAAGTTTTGGAATCAGTTACATGAAACTTTGGGTACCAGGCTAGAGTTCAGTACAGCCTTTCACCCACAGACAGACGGACAGACCGAGAGAGTCAATCAGATTTTGGAAGATATGCTGAGAGCTTGTGCGCTAGATTATGGATCTAGTTGGGACGACAATTTGCCGTATGCAGAGTTTTCTTACAACAACAGTTATCAATCCAGTTTGAAGATGGCCCCTTTCGAAGCTTTGTACGGAAGGAGGTGTAGAACACCATTGTTATGGGACGAAGTTGGAGACCGCCAGTTGTTTGGACCAGATTTGATTAAAGAGTCTGAACGGAAGGTGAAGTTGATTCGCGATAGACTCAAGGTAGCCCAATCCAGGCAGAAGAGCTATGCGGATTCTAAACGCAAGGAGACAGTTTACGAAGTCGGAGACAGAGTTTACCTACGAGTATCACCACTTCGAGGAGTTAAGCGCTTTGGAGTTAAGGGAAAGTTAGCGCCACGTTTTGTAGGACCATACAAAGTTTTGGAGCGTATGGGAGAAGTTGCTTACAAGCTGGAATTGCCTGAAGGATTGTCAGGAGTTCATGATGTATTTCACGTTTCCCAGTTGAAGAAGTGCCACGCAGAGATGGCTGAGATACCACTGAGAGATACGGTGCCATTGGAAGCGATTCAGCTGGATAGTGACTTGACCTATGAGGAGAAACCAGTTAAGATTCTTGAGTATGCCAGCCGAGTCACCCGCAGCAAGGTTATCAAGTTTTGCAAAGTTCAGTGGAGTCACCATACCGAGGACGAAGCCACCTGGGAGCGAGAGGAAGATCTACGGAAGGACCACTCTCACCTATTTTCTAGCCAACCCGAATCTCGAGGGCGAGATTCCTCTTAAGGGGGTAGGTTTGTAACATCCCAAATTTTCAATTTGGAATGTTATACATTAGATCATCATTGCATAGCATATTTTATTGCATTTTGGCAAATCCTCAAAATCCTAAGCAACTCAAGGACCCTCGGAGAGAGTTTGGGATTTCCCCGGTTTTCATATTTGATTTTTATCAAATAATGAAACGAGGATTTTTGGTTTTAATTATTTTTCACTCCGAAAAATATTTCATATTAAAATATATGAGAGGAGAAAATATGACTTCTCCAAAATAATTGAAATATTGGAAAAAAATATTAAAATCAAATATTTGATTTTATCGGATTTTTATTTGCAATTTTATTTGTATTAGAAAAATTGCATGTTTTCAAAACTGCATTTTTAGGGCCAAGAAAATGTTCATCTCATTCTAATTATTTTAATTAGACGGTGAAAATTTATTCTGGCATTTTTAGATTTATATTTATTTTCTAGGATTTTTTTAGTTTCGGCGGAATTATATAAAAAAAAAGATCCCGCGCCCGACTGGGCCGAGGCCCAGCCGAGCCAGGCCGGCCCATGCCCGCGTCGCCGTCTCCCTCCTGGAGTCCGTGAGGACGCCGTCGCCGCGGATGCGAGTCCGACCGGGACTCCTCCCCGAGGTCGCCCCCTCCCCCAAGCCGAAGACCCCTCCCACCTATTTATACCGCTGCCGCCGCCCCGTTCCCCACCACCCCGACCGGAGCCGCCGCTGCCCGAAGCCCTGACCGAGCCGCCGGAGTCGCCGAACGCCGCCGCCGCGAGGAGCCGCCGCCCCGCCGCCGAACGCCGCCGCCTCGCCTCCCGTCGACCCCGCCGCCTCACCCGCCCCTTGCCGCCCTCTCCCGAAGCCCGCCAGAGCCCTGCCCGTCCCCGCCGGACCGAGGTAGCTGCCGCGCCGGTTTTCGCCGAAAAAACCGATTCGGTTTATTTTGAAACCCTAGGTTATTTTTTATATAGATCGGTTTTTTTTGGTTTAGTTAGTTAGTGAACGTTCGCCGGTCCATTCGTTTTAACGACCGTGTTCACCGTTTAGTTGCTGTTAACGAACGTCCATTCGATTAACTGTTCGTCAGTTTTCTTTTTCGTCGGATTTTCCATGATTTTTCCCGATCGCGATTTCCGATCTATTTTTCGTTTTAGTTTAACTTTTCACTCGTTTATCGGAATCAGGCGATTCAAGCGCCTAGAGTTTCGTCTCGAAATTCTCTTTCCGTTTAACCAACTCAAACAAGTTTTTGCTACTGTAAAATTTGACCTAGATCCAGATTAGTAAACGAAGCTTGTTTCTTTCGCCGTTTGACTTTCGTTGCTTCGTTTGAGTTGATTCTTTTTGCAAACCGGAGTTCTTAAGTTGAAATTTCTGGTTAGATCTTTTATTTGAGTTTTACTTGTGCATTAGTTGAGTGCTTACTGTATACTTGTTTGTTTGCGATAGAGTACCCGGAGTGCGCCGCTTGCTACTTCGAATCTCTAGGTTTCACGGATCATCAGCAAGGCAAGTAACACTTTGATCATACCTCTTTTACTACCCAGTTTTATTGCATTAGATCAACCCTCAAACATTGCATGATTAGGATCTAATTAAATTGTGGGTTCTGGGAAGTAGATGAGGTAGTACCTATTGCCCTGTTTATTATCAAACCCTTGGGAGTTACTTCTACGTTTGCTTATATCGTTATGCTATGCTAGTAGACGTGGATTGGGTTTGAGTGTTACCATGACAGATGTGAGATTGTTAATTAATGGTTAACCTTAAGGTGGCAACTAAAACACACATCTGGGTGGATTGAGGTACCTGGGTATTCCAGGATTGCCTGTTTTCTTTTGGACCACCACCCAGGCTCAAAGGGATCATGAGATTATTCATGCTAGAAACTTCCGTGTGCAGCCACAAGCTATTATGGGCTCTAGCATAGTTGAGTAGGTCGTGTGAACTCTTACAGTGGTAGACTAGCAGATGTAGGGGATGTAGGTGGTACTGTCTACCCATTCGTAAGGTGTAAACACTTCTGAAAGACTGTGTCTCGGTCATCCGTTTCTCAAACACCATGTAGTGCGAGAAATCTAATGGAGGAGATCGAGTCTTGTGGGGAAAAGTGCACAAACCTCTGCAGAGTGTATAAACTAATCATGGTTAGCCGTGTCCCCGGTTATGGACACCTTGAGTATCTAGTATCTGGATTATCATGTGAATGTCATCATGTTACTTTAATTAATTTTGTTGGGTTAATGGATGATACTTAATTGGGATTGAGATGCTGTCAACCATCTCAATGTTTAACAACCACCATGATAGTTAAATAAAATTTATTCCTTTGCAGTAGGGAAAAAATGGCTTTTCACAAAACTGTAACCATAGAGCCTTCTACCAGCCATATATGCATGTAGTATAGCATTATTCTGTTCATTACTCTCTATGTGTTACATTGCCAGCATATTCCATGTGCTGACCCGTTTTCGGGCTGCAACGTTTCATGTTGCAGACTTTTCAGACGATGAGTAAGGTGCCTTAGGTCGTGGTCTTATACTCAGTGATGCCATTGGAGTTGATGGACTCACTTATCTTCCAAGTCTTCTGCTGTTATTGTTTTAGATGGCCTTAAGCCATATTTGTCATACTTATTTCTCTCTTGAGATACTCGATGTAATAAGTGTGTGATTGCTACTCTGTTATAAATCCTCCAAGTACTGTGCGTGTCAGCATTACTGATCCAGGGATGACACTGGTGCACGGTAGATCAGACTGTTTGAGGTCTGGTCGCTACACTCTTGTACTTGACACATAATCTCCTTCGTCTCCTCTGGATTGGTACGGTATGGTGCATGGTTGGGTAATGATGCACCGGGAATTAAGTTAATTTGATGCTCAATCCCTTGAATAGGTGGTAATCCCGGTGGCACGTCTTGTGGAAAGACGTCAGCGAACTCCTGCAAAATGTTAGTGACAGCAGGAGGCAAAGAGGAAGGCACGTCCTCGAATGAAAATAATGCCTCTTTGCACACAAAAGCATAGCAAACAGATTTGCTAAAATCTAGATCATCAATATCAGATTTGGTGGCAAGTAAACATGCACTTTTCAATTTAATTTCAGAAGCAACACTAGATGATTTATTATTAGGCTTCATTTGTTGCTCAAATTCTTTTGCCACAATCTGATTTTCACTCTTATTTTGCTCCTGTTTTGCTTTATTAGCTCTATTAATATCATCTTTCAAAATGGAATCAGGAGTCATAAGAAGCAAAGTAATATTTTTTTCCTTATGAACAAGAGTATACTGATTGTTTCTACCATGGTGTACAGAATTTTTATCAAATTGCCATGGTGTACCAAGTAATAAGGAACATGCTTGCATAGGTACCACATCACAATCAACATAATCAGCATATGTAGAGATACTAAAATGCACACGAACAGTACGTGTTACCTTAACCTTGCCGCTGTTGTTGAACCATTGGATGTAGTAAGGATGTGGATGTGGTCTTGTGGTGAGAGATAGCTTCTCCACCATCTCCATGCCAGCCAAGTTGTTGCAGCTCCCTCCATCTATGATGACGCGAACAGAACGTTCCTTCACAACTCCCTTTGTATGGAACAAATTATGCCTTTGATTTTGCTCAGCTTGTGTAACCTGCACACTCAAAACACACTGAGCAACTAAACATTCATACCTGTCAGCATCTTCAGCAGCCATGTATTGCGTCTCATGATCAGAATCATCTCCACCATGTTCTTCATGTGTAATAAGAGCTAAAGTCTCCTCATCATAGTCACTAGCGGACTCATACCCACCATCCTCAGTAGCAATCATCACACGCTGAGATTTGCATTCTCTCGCAAAATGTCCTCTTCCCTTACAACAACGACAAATAATATCACTTGTGTGCCCTGTTGATGCCATTGAAGAAGAAGAGCTCTGCGCAGGCCCGGCAGGTGTGCTCTTGGCAGATAGTGGTGGTTGTGCCTACTTTGTTGTATCACGGCTGGAGGTGGCACCTGATGGAGGTGCTGGTGCAGTGGAAGTAGAGGATTCACGTGGTGTCCATGATGAAGATCGACCTGTAGAAAAGTTAGTTCACGCCAATGCCTGTCGATCCTGCACTTCACGTTCAGCTTTACAAGCAAGATGGAATAAACGAGTGATATTATTATACTCCTTATACTCTAGAATGGTCTGAATCTCTCTATTTAATCCACCCATAAAACGCGCAAGCATAGCTTCATTCTCCGCAACAATACCACATCTAATCATGCCAGTTTGTAATTCCTGATAATATTCTTCTACATAATTTTTTCCTTGTCTCAAACGCTGCAATTTTTGAATTAATTCACGTTGATAATATGGTGGAACCCAACGAGTATGCATAGCAGCTTTCAAAGCAGCCCAAGTAGCTGGAATAGGATATAATCTACAATGTTCAGGCCACCAAACACATGCAAAGCTAGTGAAAGCACAAATAGCAGCATGAACACGTCTCTCCTCAGGATATTGTAAACATGTAAATTGTTGTTCAGTTTCTAACTCCCAAGTAAGATATATATCAGGAACATATCTACCCTCAAATGGTGGAATATTCAATTTTAGTTTAGGAAGATGGTCATGATCTCATACCTGAGGGAGAGCCCTACCATTGTGATTATTTGCATGTGGACGACCTGGTGGTTGCACGTAGTTCTGATTTTGATCAACCTCATCCTCGTAATCTCCCGCATAATCATCCTCCGCATCAGCAGCAGGAGCCACAAAAGTATCAACAACAGCACCATCAGTTTGGCCAGGCTGAAGAAGGACACGGCTCGCTCGGCGGAGGGCTGTTTCGCGACGTGGAGGTAGTAGTTGTTGTTGTTGTTGCTGCTGCAGAGGTGCGACAGGTGCAACCGGTGGTGGAAGACGCGCAAGCAGTTCATTAAATGTGTTATCGAGCTTTGTTTCGAATGTCTTCTCAAGGCCAGTGATCTTCTCCATGGCCTCTTCAAAATTGTTTAGCACATCTTGCACCTGTTCAGTCATCACTTGCTGAAACTTATCATGAAGCTCCTTGTTTGATAAGTTCTCCCAGTCAATCTTGTCGGCTTGTGATCCTGGCATGGTTAGCAGCAATAGAAACACACAAGAATATGATCCTACGGACTACTAACAAGTGGTGGTGGTGGGTGTCACAAATCCGTCAAGCAAAAGTCAAATTCTTACCAGTTCTTACCCAGCAGCAGGCGGTGATCGGCAACCGTTGTAGTCAAAACTCTCAAAGCTTGGATAGAGCGATTACCAGGGAGAGTCAAACACACGACGTAGATGTATGTGGAGCTGGGAAGGCTTATAATATGGTAGCAAAAAGGGTCAGCAATAATCAATTCAGATATGCAAAGTTGAATAAATGCTCAACGACGGTACTGTGCTGGTCCTAGGCTAGACCGTGCTAGAGACGCGAGCCTAGAACACTAAAAAAATCACGGTGCTGCACATAAACAGGGGAAAAGCACACTCTGGAAAAAAATTGCGCTTTTTTTTTGCGCTCTTTTTTTTGCGAAAAATCACTATAATGGCGAGTGTCTCAAAACTCTTCCCAGGTCAAACTGACAGGATGGGCACGGAATTTTTTTGACAATTTTTTTTGGAAATCAGGGCAGCGACGACGAAAAAGTGCGACAAAAAATCACTATGATGGCGAGTGTCTCAAAACGCTCCATGGGACCTAAAAATAGGATAGGGAAAAAATATTTTTGGTCGCCGAAAATTTGGCCTAAAAACTGCCCGGGGGTCTCCAGACTCCTTTTTTTGAGACCTACTCAGGTAAGGAAACACAAAACCAAAACTAGATGGATCTCGAAAATAAACCTAATATGAAAAGAACTCGGATTGGTGGTGGACAAGCAGAGGTATATGTGTACTCGGATTGGTGGTGGACAGGCGGATGTATATGTGGACTCGGATTGGTGGTGGACAGGCAGATGTATATGTGGACTCGGATTGGTGGTGGACAGGCGGATGTATATGGCAGCGGTAAGTAATATGTTGGTGGTGGTGGTATATGGTAGGAACGATGACGATGGTGCGACGGCGGCGTGACAACTTGTGAACAGAACTCGAAACTCTAAGGGAAACCAGACACTAAGACCAGCAACTTGACACGATGATGCAATCGCAAATTCAACAAAGCAAATACAGAAAAGATTATGCAAAGGCCCAGATTGGTTCGGATAGGATGAACTAACCCTAATTTTTTTGGCTTTTTTCGTGGACTATAGGTATGAAGAACAGACTCGATCTAAACTACGAAAAACTGTAAAATCTCACCGAGCAACCTGGAAATCTGATACCACTTGATAGAGACAAAGGTGTCCCGATGTTTCGATGAGATGGTGGCTATCATTTTCTGTGGGAGTCGACCTTGATGATCCGACTACGAACGTGCGAGACGTCGCGCCTTAGCAATCGCTAAACCAACTTCCGAGGGTTATTGACCACACCGGAGCAGGATCAACCTGACCACGAGGGCCTGTTTCCTGCGAGCAAACGAAGAACAAGCAAGAAACTAAGATTGCAATCTGGATATTGCGAATATAAGAGGAAACCTTTATTAATGAAGGTGGGGTTCTGTGACGCCTTGGTATGGTCGTTGAACACAAACGAAGTACGCGAAGTTGTAGCTATGGCAAACTTTTAATCTAAACAAAACCCAAAGTGTAAACGACGCCCTGAGGGCTGTATATATGGGGGAATAGGGGGGATTTCATGGCCCTTGTGGGAGGGGTCCGAATCTAACCCTAACTCTTGTTTCCCCGCACATACGAACTCTAAAAACGGCCTATACTTAAGTATTTCGAAATTACATGGGCCTGGCCCAATAATAAGGTGACGCAGCACCTAGAATAGCCTCTCGACGAAATTTATGAAGTGGCATCTTGTATATTTTGTCCAAGGCTTCATGCACTCCTTATGGTGGCTTCAAAGTCCTGAAATCATCACTTGTAACTCTGTTCTTTTTCCCCTTGCGCATGCCATCATCTCCAGGCTTGGTCTTGCTCCAGTGTTCATCCCTCTTATCCATGCCAGGCCCTTCATTTGTAAGCAAAACAAATGTATCCAATTTAGGCAACATCATATTCTCATGAACATTAGAATCATTACCAAGAAAGAAAAGTACCTGGTAATTCAATTGGCGTGCGCGAGCTCTAGTAATTGGTCCAGTATGTATAGTAGCAGGGGCTGTGAGTGTAACAATGGTATTGATGTCCTCATCACCAGGAACTGGAGCAGAAACACAAAGATGCACTTGCCGCTCTGGTCCTGGATCACGCCGTCAAGCTGAAGGAGGCCGTAGATGCTGCTGAAGCGGCAGAGGCCACCAAGCGCGAACTGGCCGGCAAGGTGGAGGAGCTGGGGGCGGAGCTGGAGAAGCACATCAAGGAGGTCGCGACGCTCAAGAGTGACAGGGACAAGACCATCGACACCTTGGCGTGTTTGCAGGTCACCATATCCGATAGGAACAAGCTGCTCTCCAAGGCCAATGACTCCATTGCTGACCTGAAGCTGAAGCTGACCACCCTGGAGGAGACCCTCGGGAGCAGCAGAGCCCGCGAGAAGACGTTGACCAAGAAACTCCAGGATGAGGAGCGACTACTCAAGAGTGCCGCCACCGAGCACAACGACTTCGTGAGTGGCGTGAAGATCTGGAACGAGCGCCTTGTCAACGTCCTGGAGAGGCTTACCACGCAGCTATCCACCATGGGCCTACCGAGCATCAGGTTCTCCCACGATGACAAGATAAGTGAGAGCGCTAGGGTGACCATGTTCTTCGAGGCCGTATTCGACGCCTTGAAGCTGCTCCACGACCGCCGGGCGACCCACCTAGCCAACGAGTCCCGGAAGCTATGTCGGGGCGCCCTCCTCAACGTGCTCACCAAGGTGGCGGACAGGAACCCCGGCCACGACCTTAACCAGGATAGCTTGCCGGCAGATGCGGACCGCAGGGCACATGAGGAGCTTGTCGCGCTCGTTGTTAGCCCGGTCGACCACGTCACGAGGGTGGACGGCCAGCGCCGGGACTAGGCGCTCCGCTTCCCCTTGCTGCCATGGATCCGTACCAAAAACAATTCCGCTTAAGTTGGAACTGCGGCAACTATTATTGTAATATAACTTGCTATGTTTGTGGATTGAATGCATGCTATCTCCCTCGTATGATTCCTCCTTGTACGGTACGCACCCTACGGGTTACTGGGAAAGGCCTGCCGGTGCGTGCACCCTAGCCGCGACCGCTTTGAGGATGGATCCTTAGCAGCCTGCTGGGGTTGCCGCTGCCGGCAAGGCACCTTGCCGTTTCTAGTGCAGCCACATGAGCCGTTGAGCGGACTTGAAATGGAGCAAGGGCGCAACCAAATCCGACAAGGTTCCTTTGCGTGCAGGTTTTCCTTATACAAGAACCGAGACCATTCGAGGAAAATAACCTAATATTAAAAGAAATTTGCTCAAAGTCTCGCGACTTAGCTTTTTGCTGTTGTATTCTTCTTCGCAAGCTGTTCGCGTCGCCTGTTGGCGTCCACACTCTCTATTCCCCCAAGCAAACTTGCGCGCAAGGGAACCTTCTATCCTTTGTGAAAAGCAAAGAAGAGAAAATAGGAATACAGAGCCTTGGCTGCTCATTAGTTCTTCCTGGCCTTGTGCATCTCGGGAAAGATGTTGTGGCTCTTCCCGCGGCGGCGTCCGGGGTCACCAATGTCGCGGCGCTGCTTGTTGCGCATGACCTGGGAGGACCACAGCACGGACGCCGGCGGGGATGCCTTGGAGGTCGCCGCGCCGCCCATAGGCAGCATGGCTCCAGACGAACTGAACGCCATGGTCCCCTTCTTCTTGGGAGCCATGGTGATCAAGGAAATAGGGTTTGCAAAACTACTGACCCCCTGCCTGGCGCGCCAAAGATGTCGGCGTAGAGAAGGTTGACACCTATGGGATCACTTGGGTTCCTTCTACGGTTCGGCAGGGAGGAGGAGTGGTGCAAAGAGTAGATCTAAAGGTCAACACGATGGATCTTTACCCAGGTTCGGGCCGCTAAGCAGCATAAAACCCTAGTCCTGCTTGATTGTGTATTCTGTGTTCTTGAGCTTCGGCTAGCTGCTCGCATGCATGCTGGGCCGAGAGGTTCAAATGTTCGATCCTCCTCCAGTATGCTGTGGGCCTCCTTTTATATGTCCAAGGGGCTGCCACAGTGGCACACAAGAGGTGTAAAGTAGCTATAGCGCTTATGCTTATCGCTGACGTCTTAGGACAAACGCCATAAATGCACTGCTTACGTGCCCTCTAGCTTTATCGGGGGACGGGAGGAGAGCCCGTCCCGTCCGTTGTCGCCTTGCCCTCTTGACACGCGTCCATGCCGACGAGGCATGCCGTGCGAAGTTGGCTGGCCAGCTGCTTCGCTGGAGGGGTGGCATGGTCTTCACGAAGATCTGCATGCACCACGCAGGTGCTTGCCAGGCTGGTGAGCTGGCCACTGCGCTGGGGCGGTGACGGGGCGGCAGAGTCTTCCCGCGGTCTTGCCAATGTCCCCGGCAAGGATCTTGCCGATGTTCCCGGCAAGGATCTTGCCGAGACCTTGCAGACGTCTCTGGCAAGGATTTTGCCAGGGCCCCGCAGGCGTCCCGGCAAGGATCTTGCTAGGTGCTTCGTCTCCTGGCCCTCACAAAGATCTGCATGCCACTATGCGCGCCCCTAGGCCTTTGGCTTTAACGTTGTCGATGGTGTCAGAGCTCTCAACCTCAAGGGTGCCCTTGTGAGGGACCTCTAAATCGTCCCGGCAAGGATCTTGCCGGGGTCTTGTGAGCCGCCCCGGCAAGGATCTTGCCGGGGGTCCAGTTTGTCCTCTGTCTTCTGGCTCGGTTGCTTCCTCTTTGTCTTGTATTTTTTTTTGATCACCCCCTTCAGCCCTTGCCGCGGAGGTGGCTATGACTGCCCGTGCACAAGTATGGGGTGCTAAAGAGCCCAAACTTTAGTACACCAACTATCTGCCCTAAAAGAGAAGAAGAAGAGGACTTCTGTTTCTCTTCCAGCTGCGAAGAAGAAGTCTATTGCAAGTAAATCTAGAAAAGTTGCATCTGCCTCGTATGATGAGAAATATTCTCATAATAATGCTGGCGAAGAAATTACCATGTATGATCAACGAGCGTTGCTCGATAAGCCGTACCAAACTCCATCACCAGCCAAGAATTCGCCACATGTGAGATATTCGCCAAGGCTTGCACCCATGCCCTCAGATAAACATTCGTGTTCTGCTGCCCCAGTGGCAAAGAGAAAGTTGGTCACTGATGAAAAAGTTGATGTTTCTGCCAAGAAGGCGAACAAAATCATTCTTGCTTCCATAGAGGAATATGATTTTTATCTTATATTCGACATCATTGAAGGTTCTTCCTATGATGCAAATCCAGCTTAGTTGAGCAGTTTGGGTTTACCTGAAGATGTTACCAGGATGGTAGCTAAGCACTTCAGTGATCTGAAAGAGATCACCAGAGAACTCAATCAAGCTGTCGATGACAAGAAGCTTCTAGAGAAAATGAGAAGGGAAGCTAAATCTGAGTCTGAAAGAAAGGATGTGAACAAAGGAATTCTTGATATCACCAAAGCCCTCACTGTCATGAGGAACAACAAGATTGATTGGCACTCCAAGGTGAAAATAGATGTATCTCAGCTTTGTGATCACATAATCGAAGAGATTAAGCGTCAAGAAGATCTGGCTCGATGCAGGGAGAAAGAAGAAAAATGTCAGAGAGCCCAGGACATAACAAATAAGCCAAAAGAAGTCAAGGACCATCATGTCCAATCTACTTCAGCTGATGCTCCAATTGACACAAGTGCCCCACTGCAGCAGATTCCTCCATCCCCTCGTCCCGAGGAAGCAGCCGAGCAACAAGTTGAACCTATGGTAGTTGTTCCTACCTCAATCGAACAAGAAGCTGATGTTGTGGACATATATCTTGTCAATCCTAATGAAGTCGGCGTCATGCCCGAGAAGAATGCTCATGAAGAAAAGGTTGACGAAGAAATTGAGATGGAAAGGCAAGTCCCGTCGCCTATGAAGGATATTCAAGGTGAACCCTCTGGATCCACTAAGGAGGGAGAAAAGGTTGAGGGGGAGCAAGTTGCTGCCCAAGGTACCACCCCCATGGTCTCCTCATCTGGTGCTGCTACCCCGATGGAGGTTGACCCTGCTCCTTGTTCTTTGGCTTCATAGCCAGAATAGGAAGAAAAGAAACCTGATGAGCCCATGGCTCCCGAAGAGAAAGCTCAAGAAGATGCACCACCAGTCCCGCAACACTAGGCTATACCATCAGTGTTGCCACAGCAGGCTGAAGAAGAACAAGTTGAGACACTTGAGTCTCAAGAAGTTTTTGTGCCGCCACCAGTTGATGTCTCACCGAAGGAAAAGGCCCTTGTGTCTGAATCTGAGAAAGCCGCTAAAGGAGTTCTAGCGAAGGAAATTGATCGTCAATCCCATGCCTTCTGCTTCAGAAAAGGTTATGATGCCTCATGCTCCATTCCAGGCTTCTGATGAGAATGCACCTGCCTCTGATGACGTTCAGCCAATGGAAATTAGCGAGGAAGTTTACAGGCAAAATCCTCAGGAATCATTTCCACTATTTTCATCTGAGTATGGCCCCAATGGCCTAGCAGTCAATGAACAACTTTACTCCTCGAAGCTTGCATTCTTTGAGGTGAGCCCCTATGAAGGAGAAAGAACATATTTGTCACTGAGGTTTTGGACAGAAGAGCATGCAATCTATTATGCTCGGATCTTATTTGGCAAGCACATGATTTTCAATCATAAGATATTGAACTTTGCCAAACTCGAAGGAATGCCATGCTTCCACTATACACTTGAGCATATTGAACATGCTCTTCTGAAGGGTTTTATGCGATTCAATCATGGATGGAACAAAGAGATTATCCTTCAGTTCTATGCCACGCTGTACATCACAGGGCGGATGGAAAACACTTCAACGTGGACACTTGAATGGATGACTGGCAGGGAAAGAATCAAATGCTCAGCAGATCAGTTTCTGGCTCAGATAAATTTGCCCCAATGTGAATTCGAGAATGACAGAGGACGCAGACTGCATTTTTGGGAAGTATCTAATAAACAACTCCATATCCTGATGGATCCCACCTTGGTGGGCGATGAATGCACTGGTGTTGATCCTAAGAAGTTGGCCTATGAAAAAAAACTGCTATTCCACATTCTGTGCAATACCATTACGCCAACTAATAGGCCCAACTCCATCAAAGGCATCATGGGAACTGCTCTAGTGTCAATATCTCACGGAATCAAGTTTGACATTCCTGACCTTTTCATTCGAAATCTGGCATGCACTGCAGATAGCCCTCAGTCGCTGAAGCCCTATGCTCCTTGGATTATGTATGCCATTGAGCAACTCACTAATGAAAAATTCTTCGGGGCCTATGCACCAAAGGTATTCATGCCACCTGGCCGTGACACTCTGCGGATCGTGAAAGAATACAAAAAAGGGAAGGAACCCGTTGATGCTACTGCATCTGCTTCAGCATCAGAGAATGTTTTGAAGCTTAAAGATGCCAAGGTTGATGTTCCTCGCGAAGAAAATCCATCCACCTATGAGATTTGCATTCGCACACATCAGACACTAGAAAGGCACATCAGAATGGATAGAAAGGAAAAGATGGAATTGCTGGCCGAACCGAATCTGCTTCATAATCACAAGGCAAATTCTTGTGCATGAGAAGGATGCAAGGAAGAGATCATGGACCTTGCTGTGAAGGCATTTCTCTTGCAAGGATCTATCCAAGAAGGGCCTCTTCAAAGACTAGGACTATCTGGACTTGCTAGCAGTACCACGTGTCCGAAGACAAACTCCAGAGCTCCCACAACATTCTGATTCAACGGATCTACGGTTCGTCAACCATGATGATGAAATCAATGACACTATCGGCACTCGTATTTTCAAGCCAGATGCCCCTCCTTCGAAGCCCCTCAAAGCCAAGGCCGCTATACCCGCTTCTTCCTCGACAATTCCACATTCTTCTGACTCTAGTTCTTCAAGTGGTTTCAATTCTGACTCGAAAGATACTCCCACGGAGTAACTCCTCGTGTGTACTCTCTTTCCTTTTTGACATTTGTTGACAAAAAGGGGGAGAATAACATTGAGTGATAGTTTCTCGGGGTTTGCAGGGTGTTTTGCTTCAAACTTTAATTTGGTTTTTCGTCGAACAATTTGCTTTGAAGAACTTATCGCACTGCATGTGGTGCTAAAACAATCCGTCATCATGTAAAGTTAATACCCCCCGCCCGCAATGCTATTTGCTTCTCACTATTTATCTATAGGTACCATTAAACATGTTGTTGCTATGAATGATTTCACAGACAATTATCTATCTTACAGGGACACATACATCCTCCTCGAAGAAGAACAGAGAATCATCAAACGATGATACCATGTGGTTATACCCCGATTGCTATCTAACATTACTTAACCTTGCAGGAAGTTAAAGTCATCCGATGCACAAATGTCTTATGAAGGCTATCTATGACTGACAAAGTATTTTTCCTCTCAGATATCATATGCATCATCTCTATTGCAGGAAAATCATCTTCGAAGCTTATCGACTCCGAGAAATGAATTATTCCTCGGTCCTGCTGTGATTATATCAAATATCTAACATGCAGGAAAACCATGTCTCGTGTGGATCAAAAATTGCATTCTGACAAAACCTTCATGACTTATCCTTGTCACAAATCTCACAATATGTTTCACATCTAGCCCTAGACAAAGTTTTTGCGACAGGAACTACCTCAGACACCGTCGAGTGCATTGAAAGAACTCTAGTGTGAAATCTGTTGTCAAAGACACTAATACGAAGAGAAATATATTTTCACGAACCGAACCATATTTTAAGGGGGAGAATATCTTATCTTCGTAATTCTTCTCTCATCTTTCATTATTCTTCGCATTACATTCCACTCATTATCTATCATTCGATGTGATGTGTTTTGTCAACAATCGTCCAAAAAGGGGGAGATTGTTGGTACAATATCTGCCTACTTTGTGTTTTGGAGATTGTTGACAGAAACAGGTATGGACTAATTTGTTTGCTAGTGCACACAGAGAGAAAAGTCTATACAACCGAAGAGAATGCTGTCTCGGGTGCAGAGTTCGAGGAACGTCACCGAACCATATCTGCACTATAGAGAAGAACGAGCTATACCTGTTGAAGTAATAGAATCAATAAGATTAATGTGAAGAAATCGACCCCTCAAAAGTTTTCTGCTAAGGCGAAGCTTTTGTTTCGGTACTGTCATCCGAAGAAATTGACTACAGTGATTGAAGTCGAAGACAAAGTGAAGACTTGATATCCATTTTGTTTTTTTCTTCTTTTAGTCTTTCGAGTCATAGGACCTCCGTACTATTAAGAGGGGTATAGGTTCTCAATGCTTAGATCAGCTGTGATGCTTAGCTACCACCTATGAAAGATGCGAGAGAAATCTCTTAGTGCTCCGAGCAAATACTTGTCGGCAAGAGACTGTGGTCTTCATCACCGCAAGAGATTTTCCTTGGACCTAGGAGTTAACATTTCTTACTCCCTAAGAAATGTTACCGTTGTGCTCAAATCCGATCGTTGGAATCGTATCTTTCGGTCATTGGCTGAGGCCGATGTCCAATTTGGTCATTTCCCATCTATGAAGGCTGCGGCTATAAGTAGCCACCCGTCTCCAATGTTATCCGTTGGCTGCTCCTCTGGAGATTTCTGAGAAGATTGATTTGAGCAACCCCTCTCCGAGTGATTTGAGTTTAAGATCCACCGAGAGAAAAACCAAGAGCCCATACTTAGACAGTGGTTTAGCATCACAACAGTTCTGAGTGAGAGTTCTTGTACCTGTTACTCTTGAGAGTTGCACACTCCCTAGACGGATATGTTTGGCTTCGAGTGTTGAAAGTTGTTGTCTTCATCGAGCCTGATCTTTAGAAACCAAGAGTGATTGTGGTTCGCGATGGTTGACCGAAGGTTTTGAGATCACCGACAAGGATCTACCACAAGTGAAATGAACACGAGTGTGATGAGCTCTGCGTTGAAGGAGAATAGGGTGAAGAGAGTTTATCTTCCGTGCTAAGTCACAGCCCCTACAACTAGATGTAGCCCTTTTGCAGAAGGGTGAACTGGTCTACCAAATCTCTTATCGCAATCGAGCACCACTGGTTATATCCATTCTACTGCATTTCATTCAGTAGTTTTCATTCGTTCTCTGTGCCATTAGATTACCCGATCCTTGTCTTGCTCTGTGATTGCCATCCTGTGTATTCATGTTAATTACTATCTTTATCCTCGTATATATCCCTTTGTTGCTAGTTGATAACCCACAAGTATAGGGGATCGCAACAGTTTTCGAGGGTAGAGTATTCAACCCAAATTTATTGACTCGACACAAGGGGAGCCAAAGAACTCAAGTATTAGCAGTTGAGTTGTTAATTCAACCACACCTAGATAACTTAATATCTACAGTAAAGTATTTAGTAGCAAAGTAGTATGGAAGTAACGGTACCGGTGGCAAAATTAACAGTAGCAGTTTTGTAGTAATTGTAACAGTGGCAACGACAAAGTAACTAAGCAAAGAACAATATGTGAAAAGCTCGTAGCCATTGGATCGGTGATGGAGAATTATGCCGGATGCGATTCCTCATGCAACAATTATAACATAGGGTGACACAGAACTAGCTCCAGTTCATCAATGTAATGTAGGCATGTATTCCGAATATAGTCATACGTGCTTATGGAAAAGAACTTGCATGTCATCTTTTGTCCTACCCTCCCATGGCAGCGGGATCTTATTGGAAACTAAGGGATATTAAGGCCTCCTTTTAATAGAGTACCGCACCAAAGCATTAACACTTAGTGAATACATGAACTCCTCAAACTATGGTCATCACCGGTAAGTATCCCGATTATTGTCACTTCGGGGTTAACGGATCATAACACATAATAGGTGACTATAGACTTGCAAGATAGGATCAAGACCTCACATATATTCATGAAAACATAATAGGTTCAGATCTGAAATCATGGCACTCGGGCCCTAGTGACAAGCATTAAGCATAGCAAAGTCATAGCAACATCAATCTCAGAACATAATGGATACTAGGGATCAAACCCTAACAAATCTAACTCGATTACATGGCAAATCTCATCCAACCCATCACCGTCCAGCAAGCCTACGATGGAATTCCTCACGCACGGCGGTGAGCATCATGAAACTGGTGATGGAGGAAGGTTGATGATGACGACGGTGACGGATTCCCCTCTCCGGAGCCCCGAACGGACTCCAGATCAGCCCTCCCGGGAGAGATTAGGGCTTGGCGGCGGCTCCGTATCGTAAAACGCGATGAATCCTTCTCTCTGATTTTTTTCTCCCCGAACGTGAATATATAGAGTTGGAGTTGAGGTCGGTGGAGCTCCAGGGGGCCCACGAGGTAGGGGGCGCGCCCAGGGGGGTAGGCGCGCCCCCACCCTCGTGGGCAGGGTGTGGGCCCCCTGGTCTTGATTCTTTCGCCAGTATTTTTTTTATATATTCCAAAAGTATTCTCCATGAAGTTTCAGGTCATTTCGAGAACTTTTATTTCTGCACAAAAATAACACCATGGCAATTCTGCTGAAAACAGCGTCAGTCCGGTTTAGTTCCATTCAAATCATGCAAGTTAGAGTCCAAAACAAGGGCAAAAGTGTTTGGAAAAGTAGATACGATTGAGATGTATAAATTCCCTCGGGCTTAAACCTTTGCTTGTCCTCAAGCAATTCAGTTGACAAACTGAAAGTGATAAAGAAAAACTTTTACAAACTGTGTTTGCTCTTATTGTTGCAAATATGTAAAGCCAGCATTAAAGTTTTCAGCAAAGATTATGAACTAACCATATTCACAATAACACTTAGGTCTCATATTTACTCATATCAATGGCATAATCAACTAGCGAGCAATAATAATAAATCTTGGATGACAACACTTTCTCCAAACAATCATAATATGATATAACAAGATGGTATCTCGCTAGCCCTTTCTGAGACCACAAAACATAAATGTAGAGCACCGCTGAAGATCAAGGACTGACTAAACATTGTAATTCATGGTAAAAGAGATCCAGTCACAGTCATACTCAATATAAATTAATAGTAATGCATGCAAATGACAGCGGTGCTCTCCAACTGGTGCTTTTTAATAAGAGGATGATGACTCAACATAAAAGTAAATAGATAGGCCCTTCACAGAGGGAAGCAGGGATTTGTAGAGGTGCCAGAGCTCGGTTTTGAAATAGAGATAAATAATATTTTGAGCGGCATACTTTCATTGTCAACATAACAACCGAGAGATCTTGATATCTTCCATGCTACACACATTATAGGCGGTTCCCAAGCAGAATGGTAAAGTTAATACTCCCCCACCACCAACAAGCATCAATCCATGGCTGGCCCGAAACAAGGGGTGCCTCCAACTAACAACAGTCCGGGGGGAGTTTTATTTGCAATTAATTTGATTTGGTTTGAGCATGCGACTGGGCATCCCGGTGACCAGCCATTTTCTCGTGAGTGAGGAGCGGAGTCCACTCCTCTTGACAATAACCCGCCTAGCATGGGAGATACAGACAGCTCTAGTTGATACATGAGCTATTCGAGCATAGAAAACATAACTTCATTTGAAGGTTTAGAGTTTGGCACATACACATTTACTTGGAACGGCAGGTAGATACTCCATATAGGAAGGTATGGTGGACTCATATGGAATAACTTTGGGGTTTATGGAAGTGGATGCACAAGCAGCATTCCCGCTTAGTACAAGTGAAGGCTAGAAAGAGACTGGGAAGCGACCAACTAGAGAGCGACAACAGTCATGAACATGCATTAAAATTAATAAACATTGAGTGCAAGCATGAGTAGGATATAATCCACCCTGAAAACAAATATCGTGAAGGCTATGTTGATTTTGTTTCAACTACATGCGTGAACATGTGCCAAGTCAAGCCACTCGAATCGTTCAAAGGAGGATACCACCCGATCATACCACATCACAACCATTTTAATAGCATGTTGGCACGCAAGGTAAACCATTATATACTCCTAGCTAATTAAGCATGGCATGAGCAACTATAATCTCTAATTGTCATTGCAAACATGTTTCATTCATAACAGGCTGAATCAGGAACGATGAACTAATCATATTTACAAAAACAAGAGAGGTCGAGTTCATACCGGCTTCTCTCATCTTAATCAGTCCATCATATATCGCCATTATTGCCTTTCACTTGCACGACCGAACGGTGTGGATAATAATAATAGTACATGTGACTAAGCTAGAATCTGCAGGCATCTTAATACAAGGGAGAAGACAAGGTAACATGGGATCTTTGTTAAATCAATAATAATCCATATAAGAGCCACTTCAACATTTTCATTATGGTCTTCTCCTCTCGACCCCCAAAGAAAAGAAATACAACTATTTACACGGGAAAGCTCCCAACAAGCAAAAGAAGAACAAGAAATCTTTTTGGGTTTTCTTTTAATTATTACTACAGGCATGGAGAGTAAACTAGCTAAAAGCTACAACAAATTTTTTGGTTTTTCTTAAGGTTATTCAAGCACACAAGAAGAAAGCGAGAAAAAGGAAAGTAAACTAGCATGGATAGTACAATGAAAAAGTATGAGCACCGACAACTAGAATGAGTGTGTAAACATGAATGTAATGTCGGTGAGAAATACGTACTCCCCCAAGCTTAGGCTTTTGGCCTAAGTTGGTCTATGCCCATGGATCAAAGTTGTAGCTGGGGTCGTACTGAGATGCAGCAGCTATTGCCTCATGAGCTGCAGCTTGGACGTGAGCTACCTCCGTCCTCCTCTCGTACTCGTTCGCCTCCTCCCTGGTTATAATATATCTCCTTTATGCCTGAAAGTCAAAGAAACCAGGAGCAGGGAGAGCAACATGGACAGTGCGACGTCTGCCAAAGATTAGTCGGTATTGGAGGAACTGTTCATTCCTCTCAATAAACTGATGGCGAACCATAGCATTATAATCTAAGTAAGCAGGAGGCAATTCCATATCATTTTCATGTATGGGTATCTCAAGATAATTAGCTACACGGGTTGTATAAATACCACTGAACAAATCTCCACTAATACTGTTATTATGCAACCTACGTGCAACAATGGCCCCCAAGTTATATTGTTTATCTCCTAATACAGCACTCTTGAGAACACTAAGATCGGGAACACACATGTGACATGCCTCGTCCTGGCCGTTAATGCATCTACCTATAAAGAGAGCAAAATAATGTATAGTAGGAAAGTGAATGCTCCCTATGGTAGCTTGTGTTATTTCTCTAGATTCCCCCACAGTGATACTAGCAAGAAAATCCTTAAACTCAGATTTACGAGGGTCACTAGCACTACCCCATTGCGGGAGTTTACAAGCAGTATTAAAATCTTCTAAGTCCATGGTATAAGATTTACCATAGAGATCAAATAGGACAGTGTGAGAACTGCGTGAAGATGTAAATTTGAACCTTCTCACAAAGGAATCAGTTAGGTAATAATACTGAGGGCACTTATCTAGCATGAAGCCCTCGAGTTCAGCATTATGCACATATGCGTCAAATTCCTCCTTAATTCCTGCTTGGACCATGAAATCTTCTGACGGCCATTCACAAGGCCGCACTTGATCTTCTCTTGGTAGTTCATGGTCCGGCTCATGTATTGCGGGCCTGGGTCCTTGCTTCCTTGAAGAACCACATTGGTACATTTTCCTAAACATATTTCTTCCTCTGAAAAATTTCTGAAAATTTTAGTAACTCAAAATAAAAGTGAACCAAACTCAACAAAATTGATAGCAACTACTCCCACAAGTGCCTAGAGACTATATCATGCATTATAACTATTTGGGACCATATAAATTTGACATGCAAGATCAAGAACAGGGTCACCTAAGTAGCAAAAATTGGAAATGAATAAAGCACTAGAACAAAAACTAATTTGACCATTGGAGGAGTCACATACCGAAGAACAATCCCCCAAAGCAGTTTTGTGAGTGGAGCTTTGAGCAAGGAGATCAAAAATGGCAGCAAGATGAGCTAGAACTCGTGCTTGAGCTGTGTGGTGATATTTTCTGGAGGAAGACGAAGTGTGTGGGTGCTGGAATAAGTGGAGGGGGCCACCAGGGGCCCATGAGGCAGGGGGCGCGCCCAGGGGGTGGGCGCGCCCTGGACCCTCGTGGCCAGGTGCTGGCTCTCCCTGGTATGTTCTTAGTGGCAAATATTCTTAAATATTCTAGAAAAAATCATATTTGAGTTTCAGGGCATTTGGAGAACTTTTATTTTCGGGGTATTTTTTTATTGCAAGGATAATTCAGAAAACAGACAGAAAATACTAATTTTGCTTTATTAATCTAAATAACAGAAGGTAAAAGGAGGGTACAGAAGGTTGTGCTTTCTAACTTCATCCATCTCATGTTCATCAAAAGGAATCCACTAACAAGGTTGATCAAGTCTTGTTAACAAGCTCATTCCGAATCGCATGAAACCGGAGAATTTTCGAATAGCACTAGGTTACCTCAATGGGGATATGCACATCCCCAACAATAAGAATATCATATTTCTTCTTGACAGTAGGAAGAGGAAACTCAAAACCTCCCATAGTAATCGTTGGAATTTTTCCAATAGAATTGATACTGTGGACTTGAGGGTGTTTCCTCGGAATGTGTACCGTATGCTCATTACCATTAACATGAAAAGTGCATTGCCTTTGTTGCAATCAATAACAGCCCCTGCAATATTCAAAAAGGGTCTACCAAGGATAATCGACATAGTATCGTCCTCGGGAATATCAAGAATTACAAAGTCCGTTAAAATAGTAACGTTTGCAACCACAACAGGCACATCCTCACAAATACCGAGAGGTATAGCGGTTGATTTATCAGCCATTTGCAAAGATATTTCAGTAGGTGTCAACTTATTCAAATCAAGTCTACAATATAAAGAGAGAGGCATAACACTAACACCGGCTCCAAGATCACATAAAGCAGTTTTAACATAGTTTCTTTTATAGTTGGTACTCCTGGATCTCCAAGTTTCTTTGCTATTCCACCTTTAAAAGTATAATTAGCAAGCATGGTGGAAATTTCAACTTCCAGTATCTTTCTTTTATTTGTAACAATTTCTTTCATATACTCAGCATAAGGATTCATTTTAAGCATATCAGTCAAACGCATACGCAAAAAGATAGGTCTAATCATTTCAGCAAAGCGCTCAAAATCCTCATCATTCTTTTTCTTGGATGGTTTAGGAGGAAAAGGCATGGGTTTCTGAACCCATGGTTCTCTTTCTTTACCATGCTTCCTAGCAATGAACTCTCTCTTGTCGTAACGTTGATTCTTTGATTGTGGGTTATCAAGATCAACAGCAGGTTCAATCTCTACATCATTGTCATTGCTAGGTTGAGCATCAACATGAACATCATCATTAACATCATCGCTAGGTTCATGTTCATCACCAGATTGTGTTTCAGCATCAGAAATAGAAATATCATTGGGATTCTCAGGTGTGTCTACAACAGGTTCACTAGCAGCATGCGAAGTCCTATCATTTTTCTTTTTCCTCCTTTTAGAAGGACTTGGTGTATCAACATTAGTTCTCTGAGAATCCTGCTCAATTCTCTTAGTGTGGCCCTCAGGATACAAAGGTTCCTGAGTCATTTTACCCCCTCTAGTCATAACTCTGACAGCATTATCATTTTTCTTATTATTTAATTCATTGAGCAAATCATTTTGAGCTTTGAGCACTTGTTCTACTTGAGTGGTAACCATAGAAGCATGTTTACTAATAAGTTTAAGTTCACCCTTAACTCTAGACATATAATCACTCAAGTGTTCAATCATATAAGCATTACGTTTCAATTGTCTACGAACATCAGCATTGAAGTTTTCTTGTTTAACAATAAAACTATCAAACTCATCTAAGCATTGGCTAGCAGACTTATAGCGAGGAATATCACCTTCATCAAATCTATAGAGAGAATTTACCTTTACTACCTGTGTCGGGTTATCAAGACCATGTATTTCTTCAATAGGTGGTAAAGTCTTAACATCTTCAGCTTTAATACCCTTTTCTTTCATAGATTTCTTTGGCTCTTGCATATCTTCAGGACTGAGAAATAGAATACCCCTTTTCTTCGGAGTTGGCTTAGGAGTTGGTTCAGGAAGTGTCCAATTATTTTCATTAGTCAACATATTATTCAATAGCAGTTCAGCTTGATCAACAGTTCTTTCCCTAAAAACACAACCAGCACAACTATCCAGGTGGTCTCTGGAAGCATCGGTTAGTCCATTATAAAAGATATCAAGTATTTCATTTTTCTTGAGAGGATGATCAGGCAAAGTATTAAGTAATTGGAGAAGCCTCCCCCAAGCTTGTGGGAGACTCTCTTCTTCAATTTGCACAAAATTATATATTTCCCTTAAGGCAGATTGTTTCTTATGAGCGGGGAAATATTTAGCAGAGAAGTAATCAATCATATCCTGGGGACTACGCACACAACCAGGATCAAGAGAATTAAACCATGTTTTAGCATCACCCTTTAATGAGAACGGAAATAACTTAAGGATATAGTAGTAGCGAGTTTTCTCATCAGTAGTGAATAGGGTGGCTATATCATTTAATTTAGTAAGATGTGCCACAACAGTTTCAGATTCATAGCCATAGAAAGGATCAGATTCAACCAAAGTAATTATCTCAGGATCGACAGATAGGTGAAGTAGCAAAAGCAGGGTCATATTTCATTCTAGCATTCAAAGATTTTTCTTCCAGCTTAGCTAATAATTTCTTAAGATCATATCTATCATTGCAAGCAAGAAAGTCTCTAGCAGTTTCTTCATCCATAACATAACCCTCAGGCACAACAGGCAATTCATATCTAGGGGGAGGGTCTTCATCATCACTTTCATCAATATTATAAGTTTCAATAATTTCATTCTCTCTAGCCCTAGCAAGTTGTTCATCAAGAAATTCACCTAATGGCACAGTAGTATCAAGCATAGAAGTAGTTTCATCATAAGTATCATGCATAGCAGAAGTGGCATCATCAATAACATGCGACATATCAGAATTAATAGCAGAAGCAGGTTTAGGTGTCACAAGTTTACTCAAAACAGAAGGAGAATCAAGTGCAGAGCTAGATGGCAGTTCCTTACCTCCCCTCGTAGTCGAGGGATAAATTTTGGTTTTCTCGTCTTTCAAGTTCCTCATAGTGATCAGCAGATATAAATCCCAAGTGACTCAAAGAATAGAGCTATGCTCCCCGGCAACGGTGCCAGAAAATAGTCTTGATAACCCACAAGTATAGGGGATCACAACCGTTTTCGAGGGTAGAGTATTCAACCCAAATTTATTGATTCGACAAAAGGGGAGCCAAAGAATATTCTCAAGTATTAGCAGTTGAGTTGTCAATTCAACCACACCTGGATAACTTAATATCCGCAGTAAAGTATTTAGTAGCAAAGTAGTATGGAAGTAACGGTAACGGTGGAAAAAGTAACAGTAGCAGTTTTGTAGTAATTGTAACAGTGGCAACGACAAAGTAACTAACCAAAGAATAATATGTGAAAAGGTCGTAGGCATTGGATCGATGATGGAGAATTATGCCGGATGCGATTCCTCATGTGTCACATCCCTAGCTTCTGGTAATGCACTAGGCTAGCCTCATGTGTGCATCATGTTTAATCTTGAAAGAAGGTTGAAATGGGGATGACAGAACCCCCAGCACCCCCTGAAACCAACTAGGGTTTACTAAAATTGGTTTCAATGAACCCAAAATGCCTTCATAAAATGTTCATCATTTCTGGATTGGGCTAAAACCCCTAGCAAAAATGGTGCACACTTTTTCTAGGACATTCTGGATTTTTGAATTAAATCATAAGTATTTAAATTTGGACATTTAAATTCTATAAAATATTTAAACTGTCCAAATAATCTTGAAAGCATTTGAGGGCTGTTGGAAATAATTCAAAAGGTGCCCACAAATATTTTCAGGAGTTTTGGAAGTGATTTAGTATTTTTACTAAATCAAAACATAATAGCAAAAATAGAAAAACAGAAACAATTAAAGAAAAGAGAGAGAAAGGAGTCTTACCTGGCGCTTACCTAGCCTGGCCCAGCACGGCCCAGCCCACTGGCCTGGTGCCAGTCATCGCCTACCTCTGCCAGTAGGCAGAGGAGGGACACCGCGACGCCGCCGCGTGCGCCACGGCGTCACCTGCTTGCCGCCCGCGCCTCTGGAGGATCCGGACGACGCCCACGTCGCCCGCTCGACCCCCTCGCTCTCTCCCTGGACCCCCTCCCCCTCCTCTGCTCCCTCTCGCGCGCACTCACCCGAGCGCAGCCGCAGCCGCCGCTCGCCGTAGCCATGGCCGTCGGCCACCCCTCGCCCTGCCGATGAGTCCACGAGCTCCGCCTCGACGCCTTGAAGCTCCCCCTCAACGAGAGCATCGCCGGACGCCCTGTCGCCTCGCCATCGACCCGTCGTCTCCGCGCACGGCCGTGCATCGCCGCCGTCAAATCCGTCGCCGTCCGTGCCTTCCGAGCTCGGCAAGAAGCTCTTCGTGACCGCGGTGAGCCCCCGGTCATTTCCCCCCTAACCCTGCCCCCGTTCGGTCGCCGTAGCCATCGCCCCCTTGCTTACCATAGCCATCGCCGCACGGGCTCGTCGCCGGCGAAGCCCCGGTGACCAAATGGCCCCGCGCGTGCGTCCGTTGCACTCGCAACGCCCCGTGGAGCAACACTAGCGCGACAGCCAGCTCGTTTGCATGCCGCAGCGCTAACCCCGCATGTTCCCGAACTCCGGCCGCCGCCGCGAGCTCGTCTCCGGCGAGTATAGTGCACCCCAGTCGCTGCTGCCTACTCCGTTGGGTGCGGACGAGCATGGGCTCCCTCCTGGTGGTCGCACCGCACCTAACCGCGGCCCCTAGCGCCGCCCAGCTGCAGCTCCGCCGTGCGGAATGGTCGCCGCCGGCCAGAATCCGGCGATGATGACGTGGCTCCGTCATTAGAGGCTAATCCCTTAACTAGCCACCTCACAGCCACTGACAGTGGGCCCTACCACAGGGTCAAACCCAATCAGCGCTGGTTTTGACCGGGATTAGCCCCGTGTCACTGACGTGTGGAGGTTTGACCTGGACGACCCCGCTGACCAGCTGACGTCATCCTGACGTAGTGCTGACGCAGTAATCTAATTACTGGAATTATTCTTATACAGGAAATTCCAGAAAATAGTGCAAACTTCTAAAATTCATAGAAATTCAACCGTAGCTCCAAATCAAATAATTTATATATGAAAAATTATCAGAAAAATCCAATCTATCCATTTATGCTACTTTCATGCATGAAAAACCAACTTATACCTGCTGTATAAGTGGAAACATTCAAATGGCATTTTAAATGCTCAAACTAGAGTTTGCATTTGAACCTTTGGTTCAAATGGACTCCCTTGCACTTGTTGCTAGCTGCATTAGCTCAACTCACAGCATATTGCCATGTCACATTCATGCATCATATTGTTGCATTGCATTGATTGTGTTTCCTCTCTGTTGCCGGTATTTGTCCCCTCTCGGTAGACGCTGCTCCGACGCGGTGATCGTTGACACTAATGAAGACTCAATGTTATCTTCAGAAGTGCCAGGCAAGCAAAACCCCCTTGCTCATTCCGATACAATCCCACTCTCTCGCTCCTGCTCTCTTTTACTGCATTAGGACAACAGCGTTTCAACTGTTACATGTTGCGGTAGTTGAACCCCTTTATCCTCTGCATGACCTGTCATTGCCACAGTAAATAGATGAAACCCACTAGCATGAGTAGGAGTTGTTTGAGCCCTGATGTGCCTACTCATTCATGCTTGTTATCATGCCTGCTATTGCTTAGAGTTGTGTCAGGTCTGATTCATCGGGGATGAATTGGAATGTGGTGAACATGTCCTACTGTTGAGAGCTAAGTGTGTGAACACGATTTGGTAAAGGTTGCGGTGAGAGGCCATGTAGGAGTACATGGTGGGTTGTCTCATTGCAGCCGTTCTCAGGAACTGAGTTCTGTGTTTGTGATCCATGAACAGTTACTACCACACATTGGGCTCCGGGCGCTCCAAGGTCTCTCGACTTATTAATCAACCTGTCTCTGTCCAGGAGTTGCAACTAGTTTCTGGTGTTTGTAGGTAGTGTTAGTAGTCTACCAAGTGGCACCCGGTACAGGTGGGCTTGGGACAGACTAGGCACCGTGGCACGGTGTACCAAGCGTAGATCCATCCTTCGAGGTGGGCTTGGGAACCCTGTTCACATCGTTTGGGGCCGTGAGCGACACCCCGGCCGGATCTCCTTGCGGATGGAACCCGAATAGGTGATAAACCTGGACGAGAGACTTGTGTGGTTAGTCAGGTCGTGGCCGACTCCCTCGCCAGGCTTCCGCTTGAAGGTTGCCGAGGTACACGACGTGTACATGGTGGTAAGTGGCGAGAGCGTGTGTGACGAAGTACACCCCTGCAGGGTTAATATGATCTATTCGAATAGCCGTGTCCGCGGTAAAGGACTTCTGGGTTGCCTATAACAGTTCATAGACAAGTGAAAGTGGATACTCTAAAATGCGCAAGATAAGCGTGAGTGCTATGGATGGCGTTCTCGTAGGGAGACGGGAGCGGATCCATAGTGGTGTATTGATATGGTGAATATGTGGACTCGTGTGCGCCACCTCAAAAGAGTTACTTGCAGTCGTAGTTCAGGATAGCCACCGAGTCAAAGCTGGCTTGCTGCAGTTAAACTCCACCACCCCCTTTGTTGATACCGATGCATATGTAGATAGTTCTGATGTAAGTCTTGCTGGGTACAATTGTACTCATGTTTGCCTATTTTATGTTTTGCAGAGAGACGTCAGTCTCGCTAGTAGTTCCGTGTGGACTTCGACGTTTAGCTTGATACCTCAGCTACGATCTTGTGCCCTCGGCAGGATCTGGTAGATAGTCAGGCTTCTCCGCCTTTTCCATTTATAGATGTCTGTACTCAGACATGTTAAGCTTCCGCATGTGGTTTGACTTGTATGCTCTGAATGTTGGGTCATGAGACCCATGTTTGTAATATCTCGCTCTTCGGAGCCTAATGAATAAATACTCTGAGTCGTAGAGTCTTGTTGTGATGCCATGTTGTATTTGCACATATCGAGCATATTGTGTGTATGATTGAAATGCTTGGTATGTGTGGGATCCGACAACCTAGTTGTTTATCCTTGGTAGCCTCTCTTACGGGGAAATGTAGTCCTGTGCTTCCATGAGCCATAGTAGTCCGCTACAGCCCGGTTCACCGGAGTCCTGCTAGCCCAGCACTACTGCTCCGGAACACTTGACTGGCCGGCATGTGATTCACTTCGTTCCTGTGTCTGTCCCTTCGGGGAAATGTCACGCGGTGACACCCGGAGTCCTGCCTAGCCTGCTACAGCCCGGTTCACCGGAGTCCTATTAGCCCAGTGCTACAGCCCGGATTCGCACGCTGCCGACCGACATGCTCGATGTTGATTCATGTATGCCTGTCCCCGTAAGTTGGTGCCACTTTGGGTTCACGACTAGTCATGTCGGCCCGGGTTCTCTGTCATATGGATGCTAGCGACACTATCATATACGTGAGCCAAAAGGCGCAAACGGTCCCGAGCCATGGTAAGGCGACACCCGTGGGAATACCGTGCGTGAGGCCACAAAGTGATATGAGGTGTTACCGGCTAGATCGGTGTGACTTGGAATCGGGGTCCTGACATCATGCAACAATTATAACATAGGGTGACACAGAACTAGCTCCAGTTCATCAATGTAATGTAGGCATGTATTCCGAATATAGTCATACGTGCTTATGGAAAAGAACTTGCATGACATCTTTTGTCCTACCCTCCCGTGGCAGCGGGGTCCTATTGGAAACTAAGGGATATTAAGGCCTCCTTTTAATAGAGTACCGGACCAAAGCATTAACACTTAGTGAATACATGAACTGCTCAAACTACGGTCATCACCGGTAAGTATCCCGATTATTGTCACTTCGGGGTTAACGGATCATAACACATAATAGGTGACTATAGACTTGCAAGATAGGATAAAGAACTCACATATATTCATGAAAACATAATAGGTTCAGATCTGAAATCATGGACTCGGGCCCTAGTGACAAGCATTAAGCATAGCAAAGTCATAGCAACATCAATCTCAGAACATAATGGATACTAGGGATCAAACCCTAACAAATCTAACTCGATTACATGGTAAATCTCATCCAACCCATCACCGTCGAGCAAGCCTACGATGCAATTACTCACGCACGGCGGTGAGCATCATGAAATTGGTGATGGAGGAAGGTTGATGATGATGACGGCGACGGATTCCCCTCTCTGGAGCCCCGAACGGACTCCAGATCAGCCCTCCCGAGAGAGATTAGGGCTTGGCGGCGGCTCCGTATTGTAAAACGTGATGAATCCTTCTCTCTGATTTTTTTCTCCCCGAACGTGAATACATAGAGTTGGAGTTGAGGTCGGTGGAGCTCCAGGGGGCCCACGAGGCAGGGGGCGCACCCAGGGGGGTAGGCGCGCCCCCACCCTCGTGGACAATGTGTGGGCCCCCTGGTCTTGATTCTTTCGCCAGTATTTTTTATATATTCCAAAAATATTCTCCGTGAAGTTTCAGGTCATTCCGAGAACTTTTATTTCTGCACAAAAATAACACCATGGCAATTATGCTGAAAACAGCGTCAGTCCGGGTTAGTTCCATTCAAATCATGCAAGTTACAGTCCAAAGCAAGGGCAAAAGTGTTTGGAAAAGTAGATACGATGGAGACGTATCACTAGCCTGTATCCTCGTTAACTTGTGTAACCTTTCAGTTGCATTTCATTCAGATTCAGTAATGTTTTGTCTCATTCTGTAGTTAAAAAAAGTTTGAGAATACTAAAGTATGAAATAATTGCTTGACTAATACCGGGGTTGTGGATGATGAAATACTTTGTGTGATGAAGAGCATAGCTAGACTACATGATTTTGTAGGGATAACTTTCTTTGGCCAAGTTATTTTGAGAAGACATGATTGCTTTATTAGTATGCTTGAAGTATTATTGTTTTTATGTTAATATTAAACTTTTGTTTTGAATGTTATGGATCTGAATATTCATGCCTCAGTAGAGAAAGATTACATTGATAAATATGTTAGATAGCATTCACACTTCGTAAATTCTTTCTTTTATCATTTACCTACTCGAGGACGAGGAGGAATTAAGCTTGGGGATGCTGATACGTCTCCAACTTATCTATAATTTATGAAGTATTCATGCCATTTTTGCAACAATTTTATATGGTTTTGGTATGATTTTATTAGAACTAACTCGTACTGATGTTGCTTTCAGCAGAACTACCGTGGTGTCGTTTTTTGTGCAGAAATAAAAGTTCTCGGAATGGGCTGAAAATTTACGGTGATTTTTATGGACCAAAAGAGACCCCGAAGCACCGGAGCTGGGCTAGGAAGTGAACGAGGAGGCCACAAGCCTGGGGGCGCGCCCACCCCCGTAGGGCACGTCTCCCGAGCTTGTGGGCCCCTCGGGCACCCCTGACTTGTTTCCAACGCCAAAAATTCTTACAAATATAGAAACCTCCTAAAAGAACCCTAGATCGGAAGTTCCACCGCCGCAAGCCTCTGTAGCAATGAAAAACCAATCGGGAGCCCGTTCAGGTTCATATGGTGTTCTTCCCCTCTACTTTAGTTGGATCATATGGTGTTCTTGATTTGGCATGATCTTGATGTATCTCGAGCTTTGTTATTATAGTTGGATCATCTGGTGTTCTTCCCCCTCTACTTTCTTGTGATGAATTGAGTCTTGCTCTTTGAGTTTTCGTTATGTTGGATTGAGTATTAGATTTGAGGACACTTGATGTATGTCTTGCGATGGGATATCTGTGGTGACAATGGGATTTTCTATTGATTCACTTGATGTATGTTTTGGCACTCAACTCGCAGATTCCCGAGGTGACATTGGGGTAATCTATGCATAGGGGTAGATGCACATTTTCGTCCTACCTTTTCCGATAGAAACTTTGGAATGATTCTCTGTTGCACGCTGAGGGATTGTTATACGATCCAATTATGTTGTCATTGTTGAGAGACTTTGCACTAGTGAAAGTATGAACCCTAGGCCTTGTTTTCAAGCATTGCAATACCGTTTTGCTCACTTTTACTACTTGCTACCTTGTTGTTCTTATATTTTTAGATTACAAAAAGCTATATCTACTATCCATATTACACTTGTAACACCATCGCTTCACCGAACTAGTGCACCTATACAATTTACCATTGTACTGGGTGCGTTGGGAACACAAGAAACTCTTTGTTATTTGGTTGTAGGGTTGTTTGAGAGAGACCATCTTCATCCTATGCCTCCCACGGATTGATAAACCTTAGGTCATCCACTTCAGGGAAAATTGCTACTATCCTACAAAACTCTGCGCTTGGAGGCCCAACAAGAGTCTACAAGAAGAAGGTTGCGTAGTACACATCAATGGAGAGCTACCATTCAAAGTCTTCTCGGGTTCACTGAGGTCAACAAGCCACCAGGTGCGGAGCCGCCGCGGCGCCCGCCGTCGGTGTTGGCAACTCCCACCGATGGCCAAGATAGGAGAACTACACCCACTATGCAGTCCCCGCTGTGGCAGGTCTCCCAAAGGCAGCCACGACGTGCTCATCGGCCGCCAGATGTCAATGATCGCGATGAGGCGTCAATGGCCTCATCTGATCCATGACTCCGGCAGGACCGACGTCAAGTGCTAAGGAAAAGGAAGACGCCCGCATCACCATTGAGCGGCGTCGCGAGACGCCCCGTCAGTCCGACAGGCGCAACGGGGCTGATGTTGATGAACCCGCACCCAGTGCTGCCGGGTACCTAGCCTACGAGGTAGGATGCCCGGCCTTCACACATGAGCTGCGGGAAGTCCAGTGGCCATCATCTCGTACCTTCAAACCTGGCCTACCGGAGAAGTACGATGGAAAACTAAACCCGGGAGAGTTTTTGGGCATCTATACGATTGCGATTCAACCTTCCGGGGAAGGGATGAAAAGGTACTTGCCAACTACTTCTCGCTGGCTCTCAAGCTAAATGTGAGGTCATGGCTGATGCACCTGCCAAAAGATTACATTTCCTCCTGGGCCGACATGTGCAACAAGTTCGTGGGCGCCTTCACGGGTGGCCACGAGGAACCGGGCCGACCTAGTGACCTGCAAACCCTCCTACAGAAAGAGGGAGAAAGTTTGCGCAAATATTTGCAGAGGTTCAGCCCAGTGCAACACAACATCCCAGAGATACATCCGGTAGCTATGATTGTCGCATTCCATACGAACGTGCGCAATCACAGAATGCATGCCAAGATGAACGTTCGGTTGGCCAACATGGTCAGCGAGCTCTACACACTGGCAGATAAGTGCGCTCGTGTTGAAGAAGGGAGAAGACTTCCTAGGGAAGAGGCTGGCGTCGAAGTCGATTTGGACGACGATGCTGCCGCCCCCAGGAAGAAGAACAAGAAATGTAGCAAGATGCTGAAGGAGAAGGCAGTAATGGCCATTGAGAGGACTGGATATCTCAGCGCTGACAAGAAGGCAAAAGTTGAGACGCCCGGCAAGGAAGTCGTCGCTTGTGATGATTGTCGGGTGGCAACGGCCGCTAAGAAGACCGGCAAGTCCGACGGGCCATACTGCAAGGTCCATAGGACCAAGGGTCATGATCTCCAAGATTGCAAACAAGTTGAGCAATTGGTCGAGAGACAAAAAGCTGAGTATGACCAGAACGGAACTGGCGGGAAGGGCCACGGTGGTCATAACGGACACCGCGGCAAGCCTGATCAACAGAAAGAAAAACCCGCCAGGGGGCCGTGAGAACAAAAAAGATGAGGATGATAGTGAAGAGGAAGATGATGAAACCAGCGAGCAGGAGTTCCAAAAATCTACCAAGGGGATGTGCATTGATGGGGGTGCATCTTTGCACTCCTCTCACCGCCAACTCAAGCAGTGGGCACGTGAGGTCAATGCGGGAGAACCAGTAGCAAATGCTCGAGAACCATTCATGTGGTCCCGTACGCCCATCATTTTTGACATTGAGATCATCCAGACCGCACCACTGTGGTAGGATGTTTGCCATTGTTGGTCTCACCAACGATCCGCAACCTCAAAGTCACTAAAATGTTGGTTGACGGTGGGGCAGGTTTGAATATGATTTCTCCGAGTGTGCTGAAGAAACTCTATATTCCTATTGAGGATTTGAAGAAGACTGACACTTTTCAAGGGATCAACCAAGGAAGCAGCCAACCAAAAGGAAAAGTTACAAACCCGGTAACGTTTGGCGGCGAAATAAACTTCAGGACAGAAAAGATTGCATGCGATGTTGTCGAACTTCCCCTGCCATTCAACGGTATTCTTGGCCGACCTACTTTGGCTAAGTTCATGGCAGCGTCCCACTACGCCTACAACATCTTGAAGATGCCTAGTCCTATGGGGGTCATTACCATCCCATCGGACAAGAGAGACGCACTTATCTGTGTGGATCAGATGTATAGAGACGCGGTTGCAGTAGAGGCCGTTGGGGCCCCTGTTCCCACCAAGAAGGAGGAGAAAGTTAAGGATCCGTCAAATACTCCGGGAAGCACATCTCTTCGGAGTATGCGGCACCCGGCTGTGACTTGCCGGAAAGTTCAACAAGCAAGAGGTCCAAGGCTTCCCCGGCAACCAAGAAAGTTTTGGCGCATCATGATGGCATTGATGGTACTTTCACCATTAGTGCTACCCTCGATGACAAATAGGAAAGCGCGTTCGTCACCTTCCTGCGGGCGAATGTCGATGTGTTTGCCTGGCAACCATCTGACATCCCCGGTGTTCCTAGGGAGGTAATCAAGCACCACCTTGCTGTCTATCCCCATGCTCACCCCGTCAAGCAAAAAGTCAGGAAGCAAGCTTTGGAGAGACAACAGTTCATTGTTGAAGAGATCAAGAAGCTAGAAGCAGCAGGTTTGGTTCGAGAAGTACTACATCCAACTTGGTTAGCCAATCCAGTGGTGGTGCGCAAGGCTAACGGGAAGTGGAGACTTTGTATTGACTTCACTGACTTGAACAAGGCCTGTCCAAAGGATCCCTTCCCCTTGTCGCGCATTGATCAGATCGTTGATTCCACCTACGGATGTGATTTGCTTTCCTTTTTGGACGCGTACTCTGGGTACCACCAAATCTTCATGGCCAAGGAAGAAGAAGAGAAGTCTCCCTTTATCACCCCGTGCGGCACGTACTGCTTTGTGCGTATGCCCTTCGGGCTAAAGAAATGTCGGTTCTACTTTTGCAAGGGCCGTGCAGATTGGGTTCGAGCCACAGCTGCACCAGAACATTGAAGCATACATGGATGATACCGTGGTCAAGACCAGAGACAAATCTTCACTCATAGAAGATTTAGAAGAGACATTTACAAATTTACGGAAGCTGAACATGAAGCTTAATCCAGAGAAATGCGTATTTGGTGTTCCGTCCGGCAAGCTCCTTGGATTCTTTGTGTCTCAGTGAGGGATAGAAGCCAACCCCGACAAGATCAGAGTGATAGAACAGACCCAAGCCCCGACGATAGTTAAGGATGTGAGACGCCTGACTGGCTGCATAGCCGCAATGAGCAGATTCCTTTCCAAGTCCCCTGAGCGCGCCTTGCCGTTCTTCAAAATTTTGAAGAAGGTTGGTTCAGTAAAATGGACCCCCGGGGCCGAGGCTACGCTGCGGGATTTGAAGGCTTACCTTTCTTCTGCTCCAACCTTGGTCGCACCTAAGCCACAAGAGCAGTTTCTGCTATATCTAGCGGCAACAAATCAAATGGTTAGTACTGCTTTGGTGGCGCAGAGGGAGGTAGAAAGCAGAGAAGCAACTGCAACAGAACCTGTCAGCCTTGAGCCAACTTTATCCCCGACAACGCTCACCGACGGCAACAAGGGAAATCCACATATCAGCACTGATGGACAGGAGGGGGTGGCAAGAAAGAAAGTGGTGCAGCGACCAGTTACTTTGTCAGCTCCCTCTTGCAGGGGGCTAGGTCATGGTACTCTGGAGTCCAAAAGTTGATCTTCGGCCTTCTCATGGCCTTAAGGAAGCTGCACCACTACTTTCAAGCCCACGAGATCACTGTCGTGACTCGCCTCCCACTATAGCGGATCTTGTGGAACCCCGAAGCCACCGGCAGAATAGTAGAATGGGCTCTGGAGCTGTCAAGTTTTGCCTTGAAATTTGAAAGCACAGCAACTATCCAAAGCAGAGCATTGGCGGAATTCATGGTAGAATGGACGCCAACTCCTGATGAAGAAATTGTGGAAACTGCCCTCCCCGGCAAGGAGGCCCCTAAGGAATGGATCATGTATTTTGACGGTGCTTTCTCGCTCCAAGGTGCAGGCGCAGGAGTATTACTCGTTGCACCCACCGGAGAACACCTCAGGTACATGGTCCAAATGCATTTCCCCAGGGAAGACGCCACCAATAACATGGCAAAATATGAAGAGCTCCTTGCCGGGCTCAGGATTGCTGTCGAACTGGGAATCAAGAAGTTGATCATAATCGGTGAGTCCCAACTCGTGGTGAAGCAGGTGAACAAGGACTATCAGAGACCGCTAATGGAAGCCAATGTGGAAGAGGTGAGGAAATTGGAAGACCACTTCGATGGGCTGCAAACAGAGCATATACCTCGTGTGGAAAACAGCATTGCTGATCACCTATCGAAGTGCGCTGCATAGAAGCTACCTGTGGAACCATGCACTTTTGTGCTCCACCTCACCCAACCAAGAGTTTCTCCATCAGCCTTGGCCAGGAAAAGAAGGAAGCTCAACATCGGCAAGCATTTCCCGGCAAAGCTCCCTGGAGCCGCTGGTGGAAAGGCTGCCGGGGGAGATCCTGTGCTGGATGAGGAGCCACACTCTCAAGCAGAA
The DNA here is from genome assembly GCF_018294505.1 of Triticum aestivum. Taxonomy (NCBI): domain Eukaryota; kingdom Viridiplantae; phylum Streptophyta; class Magnoliopsida; order Poales; family Poaceae; genus Triticum; species Triticum aestivum. The sequence continues at coordinate 208,168,129 of NC_057805.1, forward strand.
TCCCAGGCCTTTGCCATTGAAGAAAATGCTCCCACAACTGAAGAAATGCCTTTAGTCCTTGTCGTTGAGCCCCAAGATCAGGCATGGGCACAACACATAGTCCAAATATTGCAAACTGGAGAACTTCCTGACGGTCCAGAGCAATCTGAGAAAGTAGCCCGGCAATCGAGTATGTATTAGTTTGTGGACAACATTGTGTACAGAAAGAGGCCGAATGGCATGAGATTGAAGTGCATCAGTCAAGAAAATGGACTAGAGCTGTTGGCAGAGATACATGGAGGCGCGTGTGGATCACACTTGGGATCAAGAGCACTTGCCGGGAAAGCTTTCCGGCAAGGGTTCTACTGGCCCACCACTCTCCAAGATGTAACTGAGCTCGTCACCAAGTGTGAAGCATGCCAGTTCTACTCCAAGAACATTCATCAGCCAGCTCAGGCCTTGCAGACCATCCCTTTGTCCTGGCCCTTTGCGGTCTGGGGGCTCGACATCTTGGGCCCCTTCCCCCGTGCTACCGGGGGCTTTGAATTCTTGTACGTTGCAATTGACAAGTTTACAAAGTGGCCCGAAGTGGAAGCAGTGAGGTAGGTGACGACGTAGTCAGCTATCAAGTTCTTCAAGGGACTGGTGTGTCGTTTTGGAGTGCCCAACAGGGTAATCACTGACAATGGCACCCAGTTTACAAGCCGCGCCTTCATGCAATACATCCAGAGCCTTTGGAGCAAGGTCTCTTTTGCCTCCGTCACTCACCCAAGGAGCAACGGGCAGGTTGAGACGATGAACGCTAAAGTGCTGCGAGGCGTGAAGACAAGAACCTTTGATAAGCTGCAAAAATGCGGGAAGCCATGGATTGATGAGTTGCCGGTGGTTCTTTGGTCAACCAGGACGACGCCAAATCGAGCCACTAGCGAGACTCCCTTCTCCTTGGTATACGGGGCAGAAGTGCTCCCCATGGAACTCATATATGGGTCACCTCGGGTACTTACCTATGACGAAGTAGCGCAAGGGCAGCTACGGCATGACGATGCCATGCTCCTGGAGGAGAACCGTCTCCGGGCAGCTGTACGTGATGCACGATACCAGCAGGCCATGCGCCGCTACCACAGCCGGAGGGTCCATGCCGGGAACCATGAGGAAGGTGACCTTGTCCTTAGGTGTGTTTAGTCTGCCAAGGGTTCAAACAAGTTGACACTGAAGTGGGAAGGCCCTTACCGGGTCGTACATGTCACCAGACCCGGCGCAGTCCGTGTAGAGACCAAAGATGGCATCCCAATGCAAAACACATGGAATATTGAGCATCTTCGTAAGTTCTACCCGTAAGGCACGGTTGCCGGGCCTTGCCCCGACAACCTGTTTTGTACAAGCATAGTACCCCAGACTTGTAACCCTTTGTACAAAGCAACGCGAAGACCCTATGCAAAGATAATAAAACGAAGTGATGGCATAAAAACTTGCATGCATGTTTACTTAAGTATGATTTTGCTATGATAATTGATCAACTTAAAGTGGATCGTATGCTACTGTTTTTCCCCCTGTACTAACAACAGGGCCCCTGACGCGGATAAATTTCCACAAAGGAAGAAGTGAGAACAAGCTAGCATATTGCTCCCCGGCAGCTCCTCCTTATCGGAGCAATAAGAAAGACAGCAAACACAGATAAGTTCCCTTCTCCATCCCCGGTGTGTTCCTGTATGAAAAACTTGTGCGTAGAAAACCTCGTCACTCTCAACATCTGTTCTCCAATCCTTTGATCTGAAAATTTCTTCGGAAAAGGTTGGTTGAAGTAGCATTTGGGAAAGAGCTGACGAGGAGCCGGTTTCCATACATGCTCCTGACCTGTCAGTCAAGGTTCAAAGGAAGCAACGGCAGGGGCCGGCAGGGTGTCTTGCCCAAGAACCTTTGATTACCTGTAAGTATTAAGGGGACATCCCTTAGCATTGACATGATACATGCACAAATGCCTGGCAGGTGCTCATTTTTTCATTAATACGCGGATAAACAAGTAGGAACCATACATGATACATGCATGGGTGGAGGATTACATAATTTGAACTGAAGCTTGGCAAATGCCTACATCTTTTAAAGTGAAAAAAGATAAGTGCCCCGCAATGCCTTTCTTGTCCCTCTCCTCCTAGGAGTTGCGTCAAGAAGGAAAGAGGGTAAAAGGAGTGCCTGGGCAGAAGCCCAGCCTGACCCCGTCAGGGCCCGCGGGACGTAGCCTGACAAGATCGGGAGGGCGGGGCCGAAGCCTGAAGGACAGAAGGAGCGGCCAGGCGATGCCCTGGTCACAACCGCCAGGACCAGAGGAACGCGACAGGAGCGACACCTGCCGGGATCCACGAGGAAGCCTGCCGGGATCCAGCTGGAGGAGGCAATGCTCTGCCGGGGAGAAGACCAGGTGCAGGTGATGGTGCTGCTGGAGCCTAGCTGATGGTGATGGTCCGACAAAAGCTCAGCTGGAGTCCGAGCCACCGTCCTCCCGCTCGAAGCCGTCTTCTTTGCCGTCAGTGTCCTCGTCATCGCTATCGCTCGAGGAGGAGCTTTCGTCGTCGGTCGATCTATCTGCGCAGCACCCTAAGCGAGCACCCGAGCGCCCAAAGACCTTGATGGAGAGCAGGTCAGCCTCCATTAACTTAAAATGAAGGACGTGCCCCTTCGCCAAGCTATGGGCACGTGCAAAGGTTTTCCAGCCACGCCGGAGAAGCATGACATGAGGCGCGAGGAACTCCACGTCCACCTGCATGTTGCCATTACAGCAACCTCTCATGTATAACTTCAACCCGTGCAGCTATTCAACCTCCATTACTCTTGCAAAAGGGGTGGGGAGCCGAAGACGGCTACGCGGAAGCTCGCGCAGCCTAACAAGGAACTCCAGTGCCGTGTCTCCGACATGGCCCTCCAACAGAGTCAAAGCAGCTGGAGGAGGAGTGGCCAGGCCACCACCGTGTCCTCCTCGGCCCCGAGCGTTGCGCCGACCATGCCCCGCAGCTCGTCCTTGCGCCCTGGATCCTGCCCCTGCATCCCCAGCACGGGGAGGGATACGGTACCAAGAGGAAGCCCTTGTCGCCGCCGCCGGAGCTCGACCGCGCCCTCTGAGGGAGTCCTGGATTAGGGGGTCCTTAGGGTGTCTGGTCTATTCAATATGGGCCGGACTGGTGGACCGTGAAGATAAAAATAGAAGACTATGCCCCGCGTCCGGAGTAGGACTCCTATGTGTGTGGACGGCAAGTTTGGGGTCCGGATATGTTGTTTCCTTTCTCTATAAACCGACTCTGTACAACCCTAGGCCCCTCCGGTGAGTATATAAACCGGAGGGTTTAGTTCGTAGAGGTTATCAGAATTCTCATAGGCTAGACTGCTAGGGTTTAGCCATTACGATCACGAGGTAGATCAACTCTTGTAACCCCTATACTCATCAAATACAATCAAGCAGGACGTAGGGTTTTACCTCCTTTAAGAGGGCCCGAACCTGGGTAAACATCGTGTCCCCATCGTCCCTTGTTACCATTGATCCTCAGACACATAGTTCGGGACCCCCTACCCGAGATCTGCGAGTTTTGACACCGACATTGGTGCTTTCATTGAGAGTTCCATCGTGTTGTCGATAGAAGGATCGATGGCTCGCCTCCTCATCAACAACGACACTGTTTCAGGGGAGACCTTTCTCCCTGGCCAACTCTTCGTTTTTGGCGGCTTCGCACTACATGCCAACTTGACCGGTCACCTTGAGCAGATCGATAGCTATGCCCCTTGTCACCAAATCAGGTTTGTAAGCTTAAACTACATCTCCGATATCCGAGGAGACTTGATCTTCGAGGGGTTCTCGTCCTCGGCCGCCGCTCCCCATCCACATTAAGGAGGCCCTTCAGATCCACCATCAGATTCTGCTCAAGGGTCGACACCTACCTCCGCCCTGGCCTTAGATTCAAGGCGGACTGCTTCGTCCGAAGACGGGAGGATAAACCCCGCTGGACTCTCTCCCATTACGAAGCTTCTTAATGAAGACCCAAATGCGACCATGCTGTCAGCAGACCCGGAGTCAAACGGGATTCTCCCTATCATCAGGAAACCGGACTCACCTCTGGACGTCAACTCTGAACTCTCGAGATCTGCGTCCATCGGGCTCGGTCAAGTGGTTATAACCGAACCTAGTTCTGCAGGTCCTCAAACGCCCGTCCAGCGTTTGCTCTTAGACGAAGCTCTGGACTTAATACAATCTCTCGCCATCACGGAAGTATCACCTCCGAACTATGCCCATCCTAAACTGGGGGCTGAAAGTAGGAAATTTTACGTCCCACCCACCACCCACTTGATAGCCACTGTTGAGGTCTTAACCGACATGCTAGACTACGCCTCTGAAGACATCGACGGCATGGACGATGATGTGGAGGCCGAACCAGGTCAAAACACGCCCATCACAGGGTGGTGGACGGCCACTTCTACTTACGATGTATACGTGGTGGACACACCTGAGAAGAAGGACGATGATGGCACTCAAGATGAGGATAAGCCCGTCGATGATCCACCAAAGCGCCGGCGTCAGCGGAGCCACTCGTGATCGCGTCGGGGAAGGGAAAGTAACACCGGCACCGGAGACAATAATACTCTGGACAACACCGAAGACTCCGACCACCCCGTGGAGCCTGCGTTCGAGCAGGATGGGATCGAAGAGGGTCAAGTCAACCCTGACAAACTCGCCGATCATGAGGATTCAGAAGACAACAACTACTTACCTGTCTCTGAAGAACATGTTAGCCTCGGTAACAAAGAATTCATCATCCCAGAGGAACCCCTTGAGCAAGAACGCTTCAAGCAACAGCTCATCACCACCGCGCGGAGCCTGAAAAAGAAACAACAGCATCTCCAAGCCGAATAGGATACGCTCAACAATAGATGGACCCAGGTCCTGGCCGACGAAGAAGGATATGGCTTCGAGTGCCAAACAAAAAGTTACCCCAAATGTAGGCTGCTGCCGCAATTCGACGACGAGGCCCTTGAGCCAATACCGTCAAAATACAATCATGCTGATCAACCGGACCGACCACCAAGTGGACGGCATAAAACGGCCAATTATGCTGAATACCAGCCTGCACCCCCTTGCCTTAGAGGCAGAGAGACAGCGGCTCTAGGTTACACGTATGACTTACGTTAGGACTTGACCAATAGAGGCGGCCAGACTAGATCAATTTACGGATCAAGAGGACGTTTCCCAACATGATTCGATGGCCATCAAGCCAGGCGCGACAAACATAATCAACTCCGGGATCAACACCGAACTCATATGTCATCCGAACTTCGCCGTGATGTCGCTCGGTTTAGAGGTGCCGCACACCCCATGTGCTTTACCGACGAGGTAACGCAGCACCAGTTTCCTGATGAGGACATCAATACAATTATTACACCCACAGGCCCTGCTGCTATACATACTGGACCAATTACTAGAGCTCGCGCACGCCAATTAAATTACCAGGTACTTTCGTTTCTTGCTAATGATTCTAATGTTCATGAGAATATGATGCTGCCTAAATTGGATACATTTGTTTTGCTTACAAATGAAGGGCCTAGCTTTGAGAAGGATGAACATTGGAGCAAGAACAAGCATGGAGATGATGGCATGCGCATGGGGAACAAGAACGGAGTTACAAGTGATGATTTCAGGACGTTGAAGCCACCATAATGCGTGCATGAAGCCTTGGACGAAATATACAAGATGCTACTTCATAACTTTCGTCCAGAGGCTATTCTAGGTGCTGCGTCACCTTATTATTGGGCCAGGCCCATGTAATTTCGAAATACATAAGTATAGGCTGTTTTTAGAGTCCGTATGTGTGGGGAAACAAGAGATAGGGTTGGTTTCGGACCCCTTCCTCAAGGGCCACGAAATTCCCCCCCTCTTCCTCCATATATACAGCCCTTAGGGCGTCGTTTAGACTTTGGGTTTTGTTTAGATTAAAAGTTCGCCATAGCTGCAACTTCGCGTACTTCGTTTGTGTTCAGCGACCAGACAAAGGCGTCACAGAACCCCACCTTGATCAATAAAGCTTTCATCTTATATTCGCAATATCCAGATTGCAATCTCAGTTTCTTGCCTGTTCTTCGTTTGCTCGCAGGAAACAGACCCTCGTGGTCAGGTTGATCGTGCTCCGGCGTGGTCGATAACCTCTCGGAGTTGGTTTAGCGATTGCTAAGGCGCGACGTCCTCGCACGTTCGTAGTCGGATCGTCAAAGTCGACTTCCATCAAAGCGATATTCATCATCTCATCGAAAGACGGGACACCTTTGCCTCTATCATTTCCGGAAGGGTTTTAACCCGTAAACATCGAGCCCTACGATGGAACGATAGACCCCGCTGTATGGATTGAAGATTTTCTTCTCCACATTCACATGGCTCGCAGAGATGATCTCCACGCCATCAAATACCTCCCCCTAAAGCTAAAAGGACAAGCACGACACTGGTTGAACAGCCTCCCAGAGAACTCCATTGGAAGTTGGGAAGAACTAGAGGACGCTTTTCGGGACAACGTTTAGGGCACTTATGTCCGGCCACTAGATGCTGATGTCCTGAGTCACATAGTCCAGCAACCCGGAGAGTCAGCCCGCAAACTTTTGAATCGGTTCTTAACCAAAAAGAACCAAATCATCGATCGTCCAGATGCCGAGGCCTTAGCGGCATTTAAGCACAACATCCGTGACGAATGGCTTGCCCGACACCTCGGTCAGGAAAAGCCGAAGACTATGGCGGCTCTTACTACACTCATGACCCGCTTCTGTGCGGGCGAAGATAGCGGGTTGGCTCGTAGAAGCAACAGTACCGGCAACCCCGACACCTCTGAGGCCAGGGATGGCAACAGAAGTCCACGACGCAGCAAAATAAGTGTCGCAACAACAATAAAGAAACAGAGGATGCGACAGTAAATGCCGGATTCAGTGGCTCAAAACCCAGCCAGCGGAAGAAGCCGTTCAAAGGAAATAGAGACGGTCCATCCAATTTGGAAAAAATACTAGATAGGCCCTGCTAGATCCATGGCACCCCTGACAAGCCTGCCAACCACACCAACAGAAACTGCTGGGTTTTTAAACAGACCGGTAAGTTAAATACCGAACACAAAGGGAAAGGACCTCAAAGCGAGGACGGTGATGAGCCCCGCCCTCCGTACACCAGGGGACAGAAGAAGTTTCCCCCCGAGGTGAAAACAGTGAACATGATATATGTCACCCACATCCCCAAGAGTGAGCGCAAACACGCATTAAGGGACGTCTACGCCGTAGAGCCTTTCGCCCCAAAATTCAACCCATGGTCGGCTTGTCCGATCACCTTTGATCGCAAGGACCACCCAACCAGTATCCGTCACGGAGGTTCGGCGGCCCTGGTGCTCGATCCCATCATCGACGGATACTATCTCACTCCTAATGGACAGCGGTAGCAGTCTCAACTTGATCTATCAAGATACTGTCCGTAAGATGGGTATCGACCCGTCAAGAATCAAGCCTAGCAACACTACCTTTAATGGAGTGATACCCAACATGGAGGCCCGCTGCACGGGCTCCTTAACACTGGAGGTAGTATTCGTCTCTCCAGACAACTTTCCAAGCGAAGAATTGATCTTCAACATCGTCCCTTTCCGCTGTGGTTATCATGCACTGCTTGGACGAACTGCTTTTGCCCGCTTTAATGCAGTCCCACACTATGCTTATTTGAAGCTCAAAATGCCCGGACCGCGTGGCATCATCACAGTAAATGGAAATATGGGGCGCTCCCTCCATACTGAGGAGCACACAACGGCCCTAGCAGCCGAGGTACTGGGCGGCCTCATTAAGCCGAATAGTTTATCGGTCACCAGGACCCATGACATCGCTAAGCGAGTCCGATCCGCATTACAGAGCGATAGCTCGGCGGATCCAGAGCTTGAATAGCAGCCCACCCTCCGCCGATCGCCCCATAAGGTTGTGGCATACGTACCACGCGTACATAATTACGCACTTAAAATACCTTGGGTAGCGCCGGAGCCACACCGCGGACAAGGTCTATAGTACGGCTTGACCCTATTCGGACCTCAATATTTTTCCCACTGCAGGTTCGCTAAAAATCTGCCTACTCTACGGTTGTACAAGGGCTCTTTTTTAGGCCCTTCTTTTTTCCAGACAACCATCGACTCCTCCTCTCAAAGGATTTCTCACCAAAGAGAAACAACACAGACGGGTGGCAGGGCACCATTGGGATCTAAAAAACCACTACTTTTAGGCCATGTGTGAAACTTTCCATTGTGTGAACTCTCGACGTGTAAAATGGCTTCGATATTCATGGCATTCTCTGTAAAAACACGGTTTGACATATTAATAAGGGTTTGAAGGAAACAGTTGATCTCCACTTTTTTTTGGACTTCACTTCATTTTTATTTTTTATCATCTGTACTCCCTCCCTGCTTCATGCTGCCACACGTGCTTTAATCCGGCCTTCACACCGGGGGCTGTATTCGGCCCTGCACACTTCAAATTCCGAACACCTATAGTGAACCCTTTGTCGTCCCGGATACTGCATTATATGCATTGGCTCCGAATCATCTTTGGTCTATAGTTGGGTTCCCCGGCTCCCGTGCTTACCACCTCACGTTCTGCCCGTTCGGCTAAGGTAGTAAAGGGAGAACTACTGCGATTGTATTTTTGGTTCGTCCGGTCAAGTACCTTAGTAGAGAAAGCCGAAAACTGACTGTCATGATAGGCGAGAGCTGGTCGGCAATTCGGTGACTTAGTATTATACTACATATCGTTAGCGATTCTCCCCGTGTTATACGAGGGGCTGGTATTCATCCGGCCCCGTGGAAAAGGCACCGTAGTATGGATAGCCGCACTCGCACCAGGGGCTAGTAGTTAGCTCCACAGTCAAACTCCTATGGCTAAGTGAAAGTAATAAAGCTGCATAGTCTGATTGCCTGGTTCACCTCGCGGACACCTTCTTTTATGGACCAAGAAGTTGGATAAAGCGTGGTCACGCGTTATGCCGAACACCCTGGTAGCATCTACATGGGGGTTGAAGCCGACGACTAGCAACTTTCAGAAATACAACAATAAATGGCCGCACAGGAGGAAAAATTTCTTGAAACAAAAGGTGCAAGCATAAATATATCACAGCATGGGTTCATCACATAGTTTGTACAACCCGAACACATCTAATCAAATATTACGTCCTTAGAACATTGGCCCTCTACTTCGGGCCCCTTCTAGGACGTCGTCGAAGTACCTCTCCGGCTTCCGATGATTTTTGTCTTCGGGCGGACCTACGGTGGCCTCGTCGGTGGCCTTCATCTTCTCTCATTGCATCTTGACATGGGCGAAGGCCATTCGGGCACCCTCTATGCAGGCCGAGCGCTTCACAACATCGATCTGCGGTAGTGCATCGACCAGCCGCTTCACCAAACTGAAGTAGCTACTAGGAATCAGCTCGGCCGGCCAGAGTCGGACTATTACATCCTTCAGGGCCAGGCCGGCCACCCTATGCAGCTCCGTCAGCTGCTTCAGCTGGTCGTTCAGCAGCACCGGGTGTTCTGGCGCAAGAAGCTGCGACCAGAACAGCTTCTCGGTCGAGTTCCCCTACTGAGCTCGGAAGAACTATGCGGCATCGGTAACACTCTTCGGAAGATCTGCAAACGCGCCTGGAGAACTCCACACTCATGTGAGCAAAATGTACCTTTGACCTCCAAAGATACTTTGCAAAAGAAAGGCCTTACCAGCCACTATCTGCCTCGCCTGACGGATCTCTTCTCGAGCACTCTGTGACTCGCTCCGCGCCTCTTTGGCATCTTGGAGGGCCTTGGCAAGCTCGGATGATTGGGCCGAAGTCTTCTGCTCCAATATGTCGCATTTGCGGATGGCATCCTTCAGGTCCCGCTCGACTTCGGCCACCCAAGCTTCATGTTGGTGGCGGGCAACTTGTTTGACTTCTAGTTTAGCAGTCGCTTTCTCAGCGGCTGCCTTATTAGCCTCCGCCTCCTTCGTGGCTTGGGCAAGGGCGCTTTGAGGGTCTCGACCTCGACTGTGCCAGCTGTAAAGCATTCCAGGAGTTAGCCTATCAATATACATATCACTTTTGATATGTAAGTAAATTCCTTTTTTAACATCATACGCATACCTTGCGTCTCGTCGAACCGCTTATTACAGCGGTCGATTTCCTCATCGGCGACCTGAAGCTTCCAGTTGAGTTCGGAAACTTCGGTGGCCTGGGCAGTTGCCTCTAACGGGGAAGCCTGTTAAGATAATAGCACAACATGTTAGTCTCTTGATTTTTATATGGATCCTTGATGTCGGCTAAGACTACGTCGGTATTTCCCCAAAGAGGAAGGGATGATGCAGTACAACGACGGTAGGTATTTCCCTCAGTGATGAAACTAAGGTTATCGGACCAGTGGGAGAACCAAGCAACACAACGTAAATAGCCCCTGCACACAAATAACAACTACTCGCAACCCGACGTGTTAAAGGGGTTGTCAATCCCTTTCGGGTAACGACGCCTCAAGATAGGCAAACGGATGTGAGATAATTGTAGTAGATTGATAGATCGAACGCCAAATAAAATAAGTAAGAATAAAACGCAGCAAGGTATTTTTGTATTTTTAGTTTAATAGATCTGAAAATAAATGCAAAGGAAAAGTAGATCGCAAAGGCAAATATATGAGAAAGAGACCCGGGGGCTGTAGGTTTCACTAGTGGCTTCTCGCAAGACAAATAGCAAACGATGGGTGAACAAATTACTGTTGGGCAATTGATAGAACTTCAAATAATCATGATGATATCCAGGCAATGATCATTATATAGGCATCACGTCCAACATTAGTAGACCGACTCCTGCCTGCATCTACTACTATTACTCCACACATCGACCGCTATCTAGCATGCATCTAGTGTATTAAGTTCATGGAGAAACGGATTAATGCAATAAGAACGAGGACATGGTGTAGACAAGATCTATCTATGTACAGATAGACCCCATCGTTTTATCCACAGTAGCAACGATACATACGTGTCGGTTCCCCTTCTGTCACTAGGATCAAGCACCGTAAGATCGAACCCACTACAAAGCACCTCTTCCCATTGCAAGATAAATAGATCAAGTTGGCCAAACAAAACCCAAATATCGGAGAAGAAATACGAGGCCATAAGAGATCATGCATAAAAGAGATCAAAGAAACTCAAATACTTTCATGGATATAAAAAGATATAACTGATCATAAACTCAAAGTTCATCAGATCCCAACAAACACACCGCAAAAAGAGTTACATCATATGGATCTCCAAAAGACCATTGTATTGAGAATTCAGCAAGAGAGAGGAAGCCATCTAGCTACTAACTGCGGACCCCAAGGTCTACAAAGAACTACTCACGCATCATCGGAGAGGCACCAATGGAGGTGGTGAACCCCATCCGAGATGGTGTCTAGATTGGATCTGGTGGTTCTGGACCTGCGGCGGCTGGATCAATATTTCGCTGACTCCCCTAGGGTTTTGGGAATATTGGGGTATTTATAGAGCAAAGAGGCGGTACGGGGGGCACCCGAGGTGGGCACAACCCACCAGGGCGCGCCTGGGCCTCCTGGCGCGCCCTGGTGGGTTGTGCTCTCCTCGGAGCACCCCCCCAAGGCATAGCCAGGGCCCATTAGGTGTCTTCTGGTCCAAAAAAATCTTCGTGAAGTTTCATTGCATTTGGACTCCGTTTGGTATTGATTTCCTGTGATGTAAAAAAACATGCAGAAAACAGCAACTGGCACTTGGCACTATGTCAATAGGTTAGTACCAAAAAATGATATAAAATGAAAATAAAATGATTATAAAACATCCAAGATTGATAATAAAATAGCGTGGAACAATCAAACATTATAGATACGTTGGAGACGTATCAATCCTTTGTCCGGTTTTTTCTAAGCCGGACAGAGTCTCAGGGGCTACTGTCTATATACAGGTTTATTCTTCCCTATGAATAGTTTTAGAACATTAGGTCGCATACCTCAAAGCCTGTCAGTAGACTGGTGTAGGCTTCGTTCAATCTGCTTTTAGCAGATTGAACCTTCTCCATCACTGCACCCATCAAGGTGCAGTGCTCCTCCACGATGGAAGCATGCAGTAGTGCTTCCTCCAGAGCGTTGGACGCCTCCGGATTAGTGGAGCCCGCCAATGGAGCTGATGCTCCTCCTTCCTCTTTCGAAGGGGGTTGCTTATCCGATCCCGGGGCCGTGTTGGTCTCCGGGATGGTGTTTGGCTAGGGACCGTTTTGTTGGGGCTCCCTGCCGTCGGTGTTCATACGGGTCGCCTCCCCTAGCTCTTCGGCGACCGAGGTATTAACCTCGGGCGCCTTCTCGACGGCCTCGCTCACCCCCCCTCGGTAAGGAGAGGTCCTTTGGGACGACACCTCAGTGTCCTCCATGGTGATAGGCGAGGGGGCTCGTGGCGGCGTCTCGCTCTCCGCCATCTCAGGCGGCAGAGAGTTCCCCTCCGATAATGGAATGTGCGGGAGCTCGAGGGGAGGGCTGAAAGGCAAATAAAAAAATAACTTATATGATGGAAACATGAAAACCAAAGATAAACAAGTAAGTTTCTGAATACTTACGATTCGGCCAGGGGCTTCGCCTTGGTAGGTTTCTTGGGGACCAGTTCGGAATCCGAGTCCAAACTGTCCGGGAGGGTCATCTTCCCTCTTTTGGGCACCTCCCCCTTCAGGTCTTCGGAGGCCACCCTCTTCTTCTTCCTCCCCTTACGAGGGGAGTCGCTTTCCACTTCCTCCTCCTCTTCTTCCTCGTCTCCATCACGGGAAGAGAGGGCTTGGGTCTCTCCGGACACTGTGTCTGAAGGACCTCTGTGGCGGGGGCCGCCCTTGGCCTCCTTGCCCCTCGTCTTCTTGGCCTTCTTCTTTGGTGCCTGATACGGTGTCGGGACCAGCATCTCCGTTAGCTGGGGTGTGGCCAGATTCTCAAGCAGCGGCGCCGGACAGTCGATCCGCTCTGCCTTTGCCGTCCAGCCCTGTACGGAAGGCAAGCAATATAATTTTTACTATATTTGAAGTACTGACCAAATAGGTCTTCGGAAAGGCTATGCTTACCGCTGAGTGCGGGTTCTCGCTATCGAGTCTGATGTTCTCGGTCTTCATCGGCCAACTTTTTTGGGCCTTGAAGAGCTGCTTCCATATATCTTCGTGCGTTGTGCCGAAGAAGTGCTTCAAGGTCCGCGGCTCCTCCGGATTGAACTCCCACATGGGGGAGGCCTGGAGTTGGCAAGGAAGAACACGGCGGGCGAGCATCACTTGAATCACGTTTGTGAGGCCAGTGTTTTTGCTCAACACGTTGGAGATGTGCTTCTACAACATCTTCACCCCCGGTTGGGACCCCCAATCAAGGACCTTGGCGGTCCATGATGTGTGTCTCGTGGGGGGTTCGGATCTGAAGTCAGGCATGGCCGCCCATTTGGCGTCGCGGGGTTCAGTGATGTAGAACTACTCCTACTGCCACACCTTGACAGTCTCGACAAATTCCCCTTTGGGCTAGACGGCGCTGGGGAGCTTGCTTACCATGGCCCCGCCGCAGTCCGCATGCTGACCATCGACCACCTTCTACTTCAGATTGAAGACCTTGAGCCATAGGCCAAAGTGTGGGGGATGCGGAGAAGAGCCTCACACGACGATAAACGCCGAGATGTGGAGGAAGGAATTCGGGGCTAGATCATGGAAATCTAGCCCGTAGTAGAACATGAGGCCCCGGACGAAGGGGTGGAGGGGAAACCCTAGCCCTGGGAGGAAATGGGGGATGAACACGACCCTCTCACCAGGCTCCGGAGTGGCGATGACATGATCCTTGTCAGGGAGCATGTGCGCGATGTCCGCAGACAGATAGCCCGCGCTCCGGAGATCCTTGATGTCCTTCCCGGTGACGGAGGAGGCCTCCCACTTGCCCTTGGAACCGGACACCACCATTGCTGGAGAAGGTGGCGGTGGCGGTGGAGATCGGAGTTTTGGGCGCTGGAGCTTGAAGAATGCGAAGCAAGATCAAGAAGAAGGCGTGGGGAAAAAGGATGAATAGTTATCCTCTTATAGACGGTAAAAATATCAAACGTCCCCCTATCGAGCCAAAAAACTCGCCTGTTCCCAACGAAATCATGTGTAGGGCGCGGTTGGGTTACCCAAACCACATTGATGTGAATCCCGTAATGGGCGGGCACGATCTCTGCTTTGACAAGACGTGCCAATAGGGGCTAAGCCTCGAAACGCGAAACGAGAGGCATGAAAACGGTTCAAAACGTTAAAGAGTCGACTGTGACGCTTCGCCGAAAAAGTTGTCAGTAAAAAATATTGTACCAATTTTGGTTTACTGCCTTCGTTGTTAAGGGTTGTATTGATAGTGCAGAGCCGCACACAGTTCCCCTATGCAGGGAGCTGACTTAAAATATTCAAGGGAAGGAACCCGCCTTGCAATGCCGAAGATACTCCGCATGCCGAACACATCGTCATCAAAGATTGGTTCAAGGGCTACTGAGGCAGTCCTGGATTAGGGGGTCCTCAGGGTGTCCAGTCTATTCAATATGGGCCGGACTGGTGGGCCGTGAAGATAAAAACAGAAGACTATGCCCCGTGTCCGGATAGGACTCCTATTTTCATGGACGACAAGTTTGACGTCCGGATATGTTGTTTCCTTTCTTTGTAAACCAGCTCTGTACAACCCTAGGCCCCTCTAGTGAGTATATAAACCGGAGGGTTTAGTCCATAGAGGCTATCAGAATTCTCATAGGCTAGACTAATAGGGTTTAGCCATTACGATCTCGAGGTTGATCAACTCTTGTAACCCCTATACTCGTCAAATACAATCAAGCAGGACGTAGGGTTTTACCTCCTTTAAGAGGGCCCTAACCTAGTAAACATCGTGTCCCCATCATCCCTTGTTACCATTGATCCTCAGACACACAGTTCGAGACTCCCTACCGGAGATCTGCCGGTTTTGACACTAACACCCTCTTCCCCTCACCATGGTGGAATAAGGACACAAGAAGAAGAAGAAGATGCGTGGGTGAGCCCACCCATTCTCCTCCATGCTCCCTTTAATAGCGGAGCGTGGCAGGGGGCTGGCTCCCCACCACCCTATGGTAACCGCCCTTCTCCTCCAATTCGGTTCATCTGTGTCACTGACGACATCCATATTCACCGGCGGCCCTCCTGCGCCAATCCATGGCACCACGCCTTCTGCCACGACACTCATTCCTGCACCCTGTGCATCCCCCACCAACCCTGCATAATGCATACAACACGGGTGGTGGAAATGGCAGGGGTAGTGGGATGGGTAAAATGGCAGTTTCTTCCGTGAACCACGTAGACGCTTCAATCAACCCCCCCCCCCCATGAAAGTGGGCGTCCCGCGGTCCAATACATGGGTTGCCCCACGTCATCTAGCACGACTCGTGGGGGAATCCGGGATTGATTCAATCTTGTTAACGAAGAAGCAAGGAAGATCTAAAAAACATGGATCCCACGGCGGCACGGTCATGTTGCCTGCATGTGCGTTGTTAGGGCCTACCCCAATGATGTCCGGCAGCACGTGTGGGCCAGGCTCGGGGGCTCCTGTCGGTGCAAAAAACATCCGCATTTGCTGACCAAACGAACGCATAGGCATGACGACGATCGGATATTCAATCTCCAAGGTATGACATCAAGTCAAGCCAGAAAAGCCGCTCTTCGTGAGATCAAGGAGAGCATTAAGAAGAGCAAGACTGCAGAAGACTACCTTGGGAAGGCCTTCGTTGTCGGGCAAGAGGGTCTGGTCAAGACCGCACCTAAGGGCAGGCCCAGACCCGCCCCGACAGGCTTGTCGGGGCCTCCAAGATCAAAACCCCGCCAAGTTCCTTCAAAGGATCATCGCCAAGACGCCACCGCTCCCCCTCATCGCACCCAAGTCACTTATCAAGTGCGGTGTCAAGGTACTAAACAACCAGGTGGATCCTATCAGGCATGTGGAAGCATCAAAGATAAGGGATTAGCTTTATGGACACCTGTCCAGGAGGCGTGTCAAGCTCATGAGAAGAGGTGGATAAGCGGCGTAGCAAGCTTGCAGGGATTTACCCTCGACACAACACCTAGCAGTGCATTTAATGCACTTTGTCCTAACTACTAGAGTTAGGTATGATAGCACTGTTAGCTATCTAATCACACCCAAATGACTGTTTTGCCACTATGGTCGCCCCTTAACCTATAAAAGTAGGCCTGAGGCAACCTAGCAAAGGATTCGAACACTTCGACCCACAACAATTGTAAGCTCACGTCGCTCTCCCTTAGGCACACTTGGCGGGCCAAAGTGCGTCGAGCGTTCGTCCACCTCCGAGTCGATCCACCAAAGCAGGAGTAGGGTTTTTTGCTACAAAGCTGCCTGAACCTGGGTAAAAAACGATCTGTCCATCGCCGCGCTGCCCCTTATAGTTTCTGCTCTTTGTGCAATGCAACCGTCCCCATGCCGAACCACAAAGGGGCATCCCTGCCCCATAGGCGATCATGCTTCCACGCTGACACGATCTAGATCACATCTGATATGTGAGGTTTGATGTTCTTGCTATGCTTCCCATGAGTGTTTCTTCGGTTTAGTTCATCGGCAGAATGATATAGTTTTGCTACAAGGTTCTGACAATCGGCTCTGGCTGTCGATTATCTGCTAGCAGTTCCTTGGGCGATATCATAGTCGGGAATAGTGAACCGTTGTGTACATAAGAGAGTGACGAAGATGGATGATCTTCTAGGGGGTCACACGTATTGACGAATTTTAGTGTGGGGGTGATACTTTTAATTAATTCTCTCTTTCACACACCCCAAAACTCAATCTAGCATCAAGAACATCGCCTTGTTGTGCTTGCGTAGGTAGCTAGTCTTAATTGATATAACTGGTTAACCACATAAATAAAATTTTGCTAAAACCGATTAGAGGACGTCTAACTTGGTTTTGCAGGGTTTGCATATGATATGTTATAGCCTTCATCATGATAATGAGTTTGCGTATGAGATGGTTATATGTTGTAATTTTAAGTCGCCTGCACGTTACGGCATGATGGCTGGAGCCACGAGATTGCCACCTTAATGTAAATATCGTAGAGATAGGTTACAAGTGATGGTGGCAAGACGTACACAGAGGACCCTGATGAGGAGAAGGTGTACCAAGGCGCGGGACAAGGAGCTATAATTTAGTGCCATGGAGGAATTTCAGATTTTGGTGCCACGACAACATTCTATAAAACGGTCGCCACGGCAACGTTTTCTGATATTGTCGCCACAACAACTTTTTCAAAATGGTTGCCACGACAACGAAATATTGGCCGTCACGTCGCTTCAACTGGAGATTGAAGACGGTCACTGAGAACTCCTGGCGGCCAGGGCTATACCATATCATGCTATTATGAATTGCCTGAGATATTTATCCCTTTGTTGTTTGCACCCTTAGATTGTGCAGTAGTCAGTTATTACGGTGATCTCATATAGTAAATATCAAGTTAAAAGGTGCTCTTCCTAGTGCTGCAAGCATCTATAACACGTAGCATTCCGGAGTGGGTCATGTCCACATGAGCACAAACGAGACGTGAGGTTTATGACGGGGATGGTCAGACCATGCTTCCAGATAGACCCGGTTGTCTTGAAGATCTAGTAGAATTGTTCTGAGCTCGGAGCACAAAGCATCGAAAGATGAACAAGAGTCATATGGAGATATGATCGGCAAAAGTTTGCCCGCCGGTCAAAATTCTCTTCATCAGTGATGTCCACATCAATGGTTGAGAACTAGGCTTGGATCTTGAATCACTCACTATAAATTAAGAGAGATATTGATTTGATTGGGAGCACCATTATGTATTAATTAAGTTTAATAACTAGTGCAAATTAATTATGAACAATGTCTATCTGTAGTTTGCATTATAGTTGTAGAATTATGGTTCACAGTTCCACCTTTGTTGTTGAAATTGATTGACTGTTATTTATGTGGTTGAAACTTTATGTTTGAGAGGATCGTCCTCTAAAAGTTCCAAGAAGGATTATGTCCTACTACATGTTTGCAATACTCTCTTGATGATGCTATGGATGACGAGACTCATGTCCTTCGATCCAAAAGCGAGAATTGCATTATGGTCTGCTTGCTTTCAAGAAACCCGAACTTCAAAATGTTTGAGATAGTTTTGTGATATTCTTGGAACTGAAAATTGTTATCTGAAACAAATGAAGGCTAAAAGATATGCGATATCCAAAGAAGTATTTTGTTTGCAAATTCTAGTGAAGTGTTCAACTATGTTTAAGATTGAAATGTGTAAGATCCGGAAGAAAGCCAATCATGTGTTGACAATGAAAACTTGTAGAGAAAGAACAAAACCAAAGGATGTAATGAGACTTACACGCCAAGGGAAGTTCGGGGCTCATGCCACTCTTAACATTGTTGTTTCTCTTGAGAGTAAGAGAAATATTGAAGAAAAACTATAAGAAGTAAAAGGGAGAAAGAAAAGAAGACTAGAATGTCCAGCTCAGGTATGAATGTCATACAGGTTATGAGAAGCAGAGGTGGTTGCTCAAGTATAGTGTAGTTCTTGGGAAAATTTGAACAATTTGTTGATCACTGATTCTTTGGTATTCTGGTTAAAAGGTTAATCACAAGGATATCGACTCGATTTCATATTATTGCAAATTGTTGCAAGAAACTTCGAATGGCCTAAATACCAACAAATAATGAGGTTAAAATATTTTGATGGATTGTAAAAGGGTACAGTATTTTTGTCAGTGTATTCCCTCTGTATTTATTATCATTGTAGCGACCCGACCCGAATGGATCAAGTCTCTGTGCTTAAGTGTCATCCCTGGATCGGTATACTGACACACACAATACTCGAGGATTTATAACAGAGGTAAATCTCATGTATAAAGTAACGTAAATACTATTACCTCAATCCATATAGCGGAAGTAACAACAAAGTTGTGGAGTCCCAACAACACCAACGGCAAAGTTGAGTGTAGACATCGTAACCCTAACGTATCACTTACTCGTTGTAAGAATCCTGCAACATGAGACGTTGCAGCCTTGTAGGTCAGTACATTCAATGTACTGGCAATTTCACACTATAGAGCAATGATGAATAACAACTATCACTGCATGCATATTTGGAAGTTGGAGGCTCTAAGTTTAATTTTGCATAAAGCTAATTTTTCCCTACAACAAAAAGGAATAGATTTTATTTATCTACCAAGTTTATGTCATTATTGAGAAGGTATCCCCAACTCAATCCCAAAAGAATATTAATAACCCAACAAATTCATTACGTAAAGTGATGAGATCAAACAATAATTCAAATACCAGATACTCAAGATGTCGATAACCGGGGACACGGCTAATCATGATTAGTTTGTACACTCTGTAGAGGTTTGCGCACTTTTCCCCACAAGACTTGATCTCCTCCGTTGAATTTCTCGCACTGCCTGATGTTTGATAAACGGATGATCGAGACATAGTCTTTCCGAAGCATTAATTCTTTACTCTGGGTAGACAGTACCACCGACTCCCCCCTACATCTCCTAGCCTACCACTAAAAGAGGTCACACAACATACTTAACTATGGCAGAGCCCATTATGGCTTGTGGCTGCACACGGAAGTTTCTAGCATGAATAATCTTATGATCCCTTTGAGCGTGGGTAACATTCCATAGGGTGATCACACGGGTACTCCGGGATCCCCTTGGGCAAGCACTGGGTTCTCCAGGTGCCCGGGCAAGCCACTGGGTTCTCCAGGGTGCCCCAACCATTCCACCCATAGTTGTGTTAATGTTGCCACCTTAAGTTAACCCATAATTATTATATCTCTCTCATCTTTCATGAATCACACATACAAATCCACGTCTACGAGCATGGCTAAGAAATAAGTAACAAAGCGTATATTCCCGGGGTGATCAAAGGTAATAGGTTCCTACCTCATCAACTACATAGCAAATCCCAATTCCCAAATCCTACTCATGCAAATATTTGAGGGGTCTATCTAATGCAAGTAAAACTGGGTATAGGAGGAGTATGATCAAAGTGTGAACTTGCGTTATACTGTTGATGAAGACTCTTCGCACTCATAATTCCTGATAGTTCTACTCGCCACACCTCGATCAATCTATCATAAGCAAACAATTATAACCACACATAAGCAATCACTCGAAGATCCAAAAGAACGAAGAAAATACTTCGGAAACCTTCAAAACCATCAAATAAAACTCATGGACATAAACATATTTTTAAAAGCAGCAAGACTATGTGATTTTTCTCTTAACAGAAAGTACATGTCAAGAGCTTTGATTTGCAAAAAGAATCGATTAAATCAGAGTTATAGAACTCAAGTTATGATCAAAAGAAGTTCAAATTCAAATCTTGTTTGAAACCAAATTTTAAACTTTCAAAAACATGTTTAAGTCGGTTATCTGGATAGAGGGGATCATGACAAAGAAATTGGCGTTGGTTTCATCGAATTTGGACAAGTGAGTAAAAAGTAACAAGCGTTTAAAGATTAGGGGCTAAACTGTAAAAGTTTTAATCACGAATAGGTCCCTGATGTAAATAAACAGAAAAAGAAAAATCTATCGAACGAACGTTCGCTACAGAACCTAATCCGTCGAATATGTTCACTACTGAACCTAATCTGATGAATGTTCACTAAATAAACTAAACTAAAATAATAAACCGGGTCAAAAAGGAAAACCGAAAACTTAAAAAAAACCGGATCGGACCGGGTTCGGTTTATTACCGGACCGGAAAAAAACCGGCCGGTCGGATCGGGCTCGGGCGTCGGCGAGTCCTGCGGCGGCGGCGGATTGGGCGACAGCGAGGCGAGGCGTCGGCGGCGGCCACTCCGGGCGGCGGGTGGAGCGGCGGCGGTGCGGCGTCGAGGCGAGCAGCGGCGACGGCTTGCGGCGGCGGATGCGGCAGAGGGCGGCGGTGGCGACTTGTGAGGAGGAGAGGGAGAGAGGGGCCGGCTATTTAAGGAGCGGGGGAGGGCGGCTTGGAGAAGGGGTCGGGGAGGATCCAGCGGCGGCACGGATGCGGCCGCGGTGTCGGCCACGCTCGGGAGTTCGTCCTGAGCTGGAAGACGGGCGCGTGCGGCTGGCTGGGCTGTGGCGGCCTGGGCCGGCCCAGTTCGGCAGAAGAGTTTTTTTAAATAGACAACAAAAATAAAACAAAACGATAAATATTAAAAAGATATATTGGCATATTATATATCAAAATTTTCAGAAAAGGATTTTCTACAACATGACATTTTTTTTGGCGGCAAATAAATTCCACAAAATTTTAAATAAAGCAAACAGTGCTACTTCTGCAATAAAACCCAATAAAAATCATTTTAAAAATACCAAAATGATTTCAAATTTATTTTATCCTAATTTCACATTGAAGGGAATCATTTTACCCTTATTTCCATTTATTTTATTTTTGGAGAAACATAATTTGAATAAAAACCAAATAACTCCAGATTGGAAAAAATGATTTTCAAAACTTTCAAAGGGACATTAAATTTGATTCTTTTAAACTTCCAACTCATATTTCATATGCTTTGAAGAAGTCATTTTATATTCTCTCATGAAAATCATTGAGTTGCATAAAGTTTCTGAATTTAGAAATAGTTCCAAATGGAATTCAAATATTTTCAAAACCCCTTTTCATTTATTTAAATGGAAGAAGTCATATCATCTTCTCTCTAGGGTTTTGTGATGAAATGAATTTGAATTCATGGAGGTCATAAATGCAAGGTGAAAGTTTGGGAAAGTCCTTTTATTCCCTCTCATTTAACTTTCAAAAAGTTTCAAATTTCACTCAATTTCACACAAGCAACCACACCACAATCAAACAATCAATCAAAACTATTTATTTAATATAACATTCCAAAATTTACAATTTTGGGATGTTACAAACCTACCACCATTAAAATGAATCTCGTCCTCGAGATTCGAAAAGGCTAGAAAGAAATAGGTTAGGTTTGGGGTCTCCTAAAAAATCCATCAATTGGCACGAAGGTCTCGGGTGCTACCACCCTTAGAAACATCGTTACGGTTCCATCAAAACTCATGTACTCCATCCTTATTGTTGACAGGGTCAGTCTTCTGAGATTCTCAGGAAAATTCCTATTCTGGGTTTTCCGGTAGTGGCACAACCTTTTCATAAGCTCTTGTGTCCTTTCATTTGGTAAGGTTCTTCCGAGACTGGGTCTTCTTAGCTGACGGGTCTGGCGCCAATACTAAACAACTATCGATATCTCATGGCGGTCAATAATTTATGGTTTCTCCTGCAGGAAATGGGTCTGGGTTGAACCCCACCGTATGACCTACGGTTGGCAACAACTGCCTTGTACAAGGAAAAAATTGTCATACCATTCTAAGGTTCAATTAGGCTTAATATCGTCGTCTCTCTAATATGGGTAGGTCACTCAGATTTAGCATCCCACATAGCATAGGCGAATAATAAGAGTAAGTCGACATGGTGATCAATGCATTCCGCACCCAAATCATTACCTTGTATATGGTTTAGCGAATCTCGCATTCTAACACACGGTCATCCTCACAAGCGTTGCAGAATTTCTATTGTCCACGAACTGAGTTCAGATATATCTGGTACTTCTGCAAGCCAAACAAACATCTATCGTTTCCTTCACAACTCTCAGGTTTTGCGTTACTCCTATAAGATCGTCTGTTGATAAAGTCGTATCTTCTTCTAGGGTTTTTCCTTCAGCAAGAGTGTGCTTGCTTCTTGGCAGGTCCTGGAGCCTATGGCTTATGGGCTCACCTCATCACATGTAACTTCAACTCATCCTGGGGTTACAACTGCTCCATATTACCAACATTATTCCTCCTTTATATCCAATAGTACTTCATCCCTTCATATTCTTGGGGTATCCCACATATCGAGATAAAACTTATACTTATTTTGTTAGAAGTGCACTCAGTGGAATGTCATTATCTTTTCCAGGGGTCAAGTGTCCTCATAGGGTACTACCACCCTTGAAATGCACAAATTCTTCCATAGACCACATTTCTCAGATCCTCGAAAATGGTCAAAATCTTTCTTAATAGAGTAACAACTCATAAAATCCAAATCAGTACCAACGATGCTAACTTTATTGATTCTCAAATTATTACAATCTCCTGCATTTCCATTACATGCCTCAACTCAACACGTGAATATAAAATAAATGTTCCCACTACTACTACTACTACTATATTTCTTTTTAGCACAAGCCTCCTTCTCTTTGGGACAATCTCTGGCAAAGTGCCCTGCTTCATTACAACGGAAACATATTACTTCTGACATGTCTTGAGGTTTCCTTGTGATTACATAGCCTCCTTGGGTCCTCGTCTTCCCTTTAGGGCAATCACTGAAGTAGTGTCCTGAATCCTTGCACCTGAAACATGTGATATGACTCGGGTCCTTCTTTGTAGAAATTGGGTTGTTTCTGGAATCCAATCTATTTCTCTTCCTGGACTTTTCCGTGCCAATCAGGGCTTCTATTTCCTGTGGGTCATGCTCTACTTCCACTGTCGGGAATGCTACTAGATCCCCCTTTCAGACAATTTTGGGAGATGTGTCCTTCTTCTCCACATGAATACCATGACTTGGTGCAGGGTTTAATTGAGTCTTCCTCGGGTGTGTCCTCCACCTCTTCCTTCATCACAGGTTCTTCTAAAATTTCCATGAGGGCTCCTTTCATTGCTTCTTTCTTCTGCTAGATGGTTCTTTGTACCATGGGGTAAATGTGACACTGAGCTGGGTAGTGGGTAGTCCCTTCACACAAGAAACAAGTAATCTACCTAGTTGGGCATTCTTCAGCTGGGTGACTTCCTTCACAATGAGGGCTTTCATCCTTGTGTTCTTGATGGTTGTGTCCTATTTCGCCACAGATCTTGCATGCACAAGGTTTCTTCATATCACTTCCATAAGGCTTCAACTTCTGGGACACAAGCCGAGAGTTTAGCAGAGTCAACTTAAATTCTTTCCAAGTGGTTACTCCTTGCCATCCATTGATGGTTTGGTACATCCTCCACCAAGTAGCAGCACCTTTTTCAAAGCACTGAAGAGCATGCTGGGCCATATCCTTTCCGGCTATAGTGTTATTCTTCATGTGATCTTCCATGTTCTGAATCCATCGGTCCGTCTCCAACTGAGTCATTGGTCCAGAAAATATGAGTTCATCTCCCTTCATCCTCTATTGGTTCCAAGGGTTTTGGGGTGTGATAGGAGGGATAGAGAGGGATACACACAATACAAACAATAGTTTTGAAGAGACGGATTTTTATTTTGTGGCTATCGGAAAGACATCAAACAAATGACCGCTCACAAACGTCGCATCTAACATAAGTATATAACAGGGGTTTGGTCTTCTTCTGATCGTGCTTGCTGATCTTCTTAAGTTCTTCTGCCAGGTCATTTCTATTAACGCAAAGTCTCTCGTGACGTCCTTTAATATTCTGGAGTTGTGTTCCAAACTTCTGGGTTTCAACATCCTTGGCATGAACCATGGTCCTACTGTCCTTCAGTTCCTGAAGAATCTCTGGTATCTCGAGGTTTTGCTCGTCCATGTTGGCTACTTTCAGCTTCTGGGTTTTGAGTTCTTCACGAAATGCTTCCTTGTCAAATACGGCTTCCTGCAGGTCCATCTTAAAATTCTTGATGTAATGCTCCAGATCCTGGCGATACACCAGCTAAGGTTAAAACTTCATCTTTTGTTGATAGGTGCTCCATTATCCCTTTTGTCATCCAATCCTTCCGAAGAAATGCATGCTCAACTTAGCACGGTGACAATAGTATAAGCGAGCGATAACATCATGGATAGCCATGTTTATGCCCATTTCATTGCCATGAGCTATCATTCCATAGTTGATATCTCCTGCCTTAGTGTTTTCTTGACAACAACTTTGAGTTTTAACGCTCCATGTTTTGGTCTTTATCCAACACACCTTGATATCGGGTATTGACAGCTCCAATAGTCTGACTAGTTCCATAAGGGTAGCCTTCCTAGGTCATACAAATCTAGAAATTCTTCAGAGCCTTTAATTTCTCCTAGTCTTCGGAGTCTTCAACCGTTGTACTTTCCATTATTGTAATGCACGGTAAAATCCTCTTCATTCTGAAGTGGTCTTAGTTGTCTGATATCTTATACTTCTTGGAGTGGTCTCACCAGTCGAATCTTCGTGTGGTCAAAAGGGGAAAGGGGCATAGTCTAACTAAAAGGGAATATTTGATAAAGCTCAGAAAAGAGGAGAGGTAAAAGATCTTTTTGAAAATAAAGTTTTAGAGAAATTCTCTCCTATGGACTTGCCAGCTTCTAGGGGTCACGTCCTGCAGCCAACATGTGCTCTGATACCATCTTGTAGCGACCCGACCCGAATGGATCAAGTCTCTGTGCTTAAGTGTCATCCCTAGATCGGTATGCTGACACACACAGTACTCGAGGATTTATAACATAGGTAAATCACATGTATAAAGTAACGTAAATACTATTACCTCAATCAGTATAGCGGAAGTAACAACAAAGTTGTGGAGTCCCAACAACACCAACGACAAAGTTGAGTGTAGACATCGTAACCGTAACGTATCACTTACTCGTCATAAGAATCCTGCAACATGAGACGTTGCAGCCATGTAGGTCAGTACATTGAATGTACTAGAAATTTCACACTATAGAGCAATGATGAATAACAGCTATCACTACATGCATATTTGGCTAGTGGAGGCTCTAAGTTTAATTTTGCATAAAGCTAATTTTTTCCTAAAACAAAAAGGAATAGATTTTATTTAACTACCAAGTTTATGTCATTATTGAGAAGGTATCCCCAACTCAATCCCAAAAGAATATTAATAACCCAACAAATTCATTACGTAAAGTGATGAGATCAAACAATAATTCAAATACCACATACTCAAGATGTCCATAACTGGGGACACGACTAATCATGATAAGTTTGTGCACTCTGCAATGGTTTGCCCACTTTTCCCCACAAGACTCGATCTCCTCCGTTGAATTTCTCGCACTGCCTGATATTTGAGAAACGGATGATCAAGACACAGTCTTTCTGAAGCATTAACTCTTTACTCTGGGTAGACAGTACCACCTACTTTCCCCTACGTCTGCTAGCCTACCACTGAAAGAGGTCACACAACATACTCAACTATGCCAGAGCCCATAATGGCTTGTGGCTGCACACGGAAGTTTCTAGCATGAATAATCTTATGATCCCTTTGATCCTGGTTGGCATTCCATAGGGTGATCACACGGGTACTCCGGGATGCCCTTGGGCAAGCACTGGGTTCTCCAGGTGCCGGGCAAGCCACTAGGTTCTCTAGGGTGCCCCAACCATTCCACCCAGAGTTGTGTTAATGTTGCCACCTTAAGTTAACCCATAATTATTATATCTCTCTCGTCTTTCATGAATCACACATACCAATCCACGTCTAGTAACATGGCTAAGCAATAAGTAACTGTAGCGACCCGGCGTCAGACGGTCAAGTCTCTGTGTTTCTGTGCCATCCCTGGATCAGTATGCTGGCACACACAGTACATCAATGTATATATCGAAGTGCAATCACATGTATAAATAACGTAAAACTGATATATACCTCATAAGTCACGACAGAAACAAATAGTCGGGTGTGGAGTCCCATCAACGCCATCGGCAGGTTGAGTGTAGACCGTAACCCTGTACCGTACTCTTACTCGTTGGAAGAAAGTATCTGCAACGTGATATGTTGCAGCCGTGTAGGTCAGTACATTGAATGTACAGGCAAGATCACTGTAAGAAAAACAGATGATAAACTATACTATATGCAATATGGCTTTGTGGCTCTGTATCTGAGTTTTGTTTGCGTAAAAGCTGATTTTATTTTCCTATGACAAAGGAACATCAGGAGTCTGTACTACGGAGTTTTCTATCATGACATGGTTCCGCCAACCGATGTCTCATAGCCCAAAATCATCATAACTTGCCCACAATTATGTTATCAGTCCGATGTTGAGAGTTCCGAGATAGATCCAAATCCAGAGGCTCAAATTGTCTGTAACCGGGGACACGGCTAATCGATTAGGTTTTATCCCTCTTCAGAGGTTTGTACACTTTACCCGCAAGATTCGATCCCTCCCTTTTCGTCCTCGTACTTCATGATGTTTGAGAACAGGATGATCGAAACATGGTCTTCCGAAGAGTTCCCCTGACCACTGTCCGTTGCTCATCCAACCCTACCGTAGTTCTACATCTGCTAGCACCGTCCCAGCCAGAGTCACCATTAAGGTCAACCAAGCCAGAGCCCATAGTGACTTGCGGTTGCACAGGTAAGCTTCCGGGCATGAAGTATTCTTCCGTCTCTTTGAGTCTGGGTGAAGCTTTCCGCAAGATGTCATGGCGCTTCTCCATGCATCCCGGCCATCCACTGGTTGCTCCAGGGTGCCCGTCAACCGTCCTTCACCCAGTAGTGTGTATTGAATTCTTGTCTCGACTCTTGAAGTCTTGAGGTCCGAGTCTTGAAGTCTTGAGGCCTTGAAGATGCAGTCCTTGCAGATGCCATCATGGAGTTGTCGTCATTGACGTAGAGTCCTCCTTCTTCACACCACTCCCGTGCACTCGTACCAAACCCCGTCTACTATAGCATAGCATTAAAATAAATAACGTCCCGGGCTTGGTAACAGGGTGATGGGTTCCTACCTCATGCATACTAATCAACTACAAGAATTCAATATCACTACTGGAGGGACTGTTGCAAAGATGACACTAAATGCAATAAAAACATAGGTATGAAAAACATGGTCAAAGTGAACTTGCCTGGTAATACTTGATGAAGATAATAACGCTCTCAGAATAATGACTTGGTAGAACTATTCGTCACTCCGTTGAAAATCTATATAGTCAAACATAGCATTCATATAAGCAAACATACTAGCAAGCAATTCTAACACTCATAATAAAACCAACAAATAAAATGCAAATCAACAAGGGACACCAAATAAAAACAAAGGAAAACTACACCACGAAACTACTAAAGAAAACTCTAAGACATAACACAAAATAGTTGT
Source organism: Triticum aestivum (assembly GCF_018294505.1). Classification (NCBI taxonomy): domain Eukaryota; kingdom Viridiplantae; phylum Streptophyta; class Magnoliopsida; order Poales; family Poaceae; genus Triticum; species Triticum aestivum. The sequence continues at coordinate 208,196,191 of NC_057805.1, forward strand.
CCTAAGTAAAACTTAACAACAAATAAAACACTAAACTAATAAGTTAACAGAAAATAAAAAATAAAACAACTAAGTTAACAGAAAGTATTTTTCATAAAATTTTATTTGTAAAAGGAAACAAATAAAAAAGCTTTTATGAAACACTAACTATGACCTAAACAAGTTTTCATACGAAAACTAAATAAAATAAAATTTTAAGATAATATAAATTTTTATTTTGTTGACCAACAGAACAAAACTAAGAATTTGTCAAAAGTGACAAAAAGAAAAAAAACAATTAAAACTATAAAGAAAAGACTAAAACAAAACTATAACTTAAACCGTACTGTTTTGATAAAAACCTAATTTTAAAGTAAACTAAAAATTAAACACTCAACACTACTAGATAGTTAAAGGTCCTAGTGACCAGGAGCAAAAAGAATCAATCAAAAATATTTTATAAACTCAAGTTATGGCCAAATTACTAATTTGAACAAATTTCATCAAATTCAATTTTAAACAACTCAAATATGAAATCCAATTGCACTAGCAGAAACTTCAAGAAATTATAAAACTAATGCAAAAAGAAACACCAAATTTGGATCTAAAACATAAAAGTTATAAGCAATATAAATTCAGAACTATTATGTTTTTAAAACAGAAACGAAAATAAAAAAAATCGGGCACTAGCTACGTGGCCTACTGCTATCGGGCCAGGGTGGTGGGCGATCTGAACTATCTAGCGCTCGGTCGTAAAATAACACAAACGTGTACAGGCTAAAACAGAAAGACCGATCGGCTAAAACGACTAGACCTGAACCGATCTAAACCGAAGAAAAAAACCGCGACTAAAAACCGTAACAAACCGGAACTAAATCGATCAAATTAAAAAAACGTAACCGTTCGTTAGATCTAATCTGTGCCATCTATAACAGATCGGACGGTGGAGGTTGCTTACAGCGGTGGTGGCGTCTCCGGCGAGGTCGTCGTCGGCGGTGGCGGTGGCTCGGACGTCGTCGGCGGCGGCGCTTCGGTCGTCGGCGGGGTCGGCGGAGGAGACAAGGGGACGCAGAGGTCGGAGGCGGTTCCAACAATGGTCGCAAGTGCGCTTGGGAACGACGGAGATGGGCGGCGGTGATGTCGGGGCGGCGGTGATGTTCGGTGGTTGATGGTGACGGCGCTTCGGCGGTGCTCGAGCTTAGGCGAGTGGTTGGGAAGGTGTAGTAGAGGGAGGGGAGCACGATGGTGGTGTCGGCGGGTCTCGGGGAGGTCGGAGGTGACGGCGGCGAGCAATGGCGCGTGGCGGCAGAAAGCTTCTCCAGCGAGGGATTGCGGGTGGTGCAGGGGCTCCGATGGTTCTCCGGCTCGTCCGAGAGCACGGCGAGGTGCGGATCGGCAAGACGGATGCGATGGTGGTGGATAAGGTGGTCGGAATGGCAGGTGGAGGCGCGGCAAGGCGGCGGAGCTGCGGTGGTGTGGAGGAACTCCGGCGAGATTGGGACGGAGCTGTAGGGCACGGGAGATCGAGGTTTTCGCGAAAATCGGACGAGGAGGAGGAGGGGAATATTTATAGGGAGGCCGGCTTGCGCGAGGGGCAAAGAATCGAGCGAATCCGCGAGGATTTGGATTGGCAGAAACGAACTCTTGCGCGTGCAGGATTCGGGCGTGGCTTGAGGAAGAAGAAGATGCGGGCCCCACTGTCAGTGAGAGAGACAGGCGAGCGAGAGCGAGAGGAGGGGTCGGGCGACCGGGTGGTAGCGGTTCGGGCACGGGGGCGAGCTGCTGGGCCAGCTGGGCCGTTGGGAGAGAGGTAGGGTCCGCTAGGCTGCGGCCTTCGGCCAATTTTTTATATAAAATACAGACAAGAAAAATAAAACAAGACACAAATAAATAGAAATTATTATATAGACATATAATATATATAAAAATTCAGAAAAATAAATCCTAAAACATAGACTATTTCCCAAGTCCAAATAAAATCCAAGCAAAATCACAAAAGTCAAAGAGCGCTGATGTTGCAATAAACCCAATAAAATCATTTTTAAAACACCAGAATGATTTCAAATTTACTTTCCTCCAATTTTATATTGTAGGGAATCATTTTACCCTAATTTCCAAATAATTTATTTTTGGAGAAAAATAATTTGAATAAAACCCAAATAACTCCTAAATGGTTTTGAATTTGAATTTCAAACCACTTGCAACTCTATTTCATATAATTTGAAGAAGTCATTTTATCTTCTCTCATGAAAATCATTGAGTTGCATAAATCTTCGGAATTTGAAATATGTCCAAATGGAATTCAAGTCTTTTCAAAACCCTTTTCATTTTTTAAATGAAAGAAGTCATATTATCCTCACTCTAGGGTTTTGTGATGAAATGAATTTGAATTCATGAAGATCATAATGCAAAGATGAAAGTTTTGGGAAAGTCCTTTTATTCCCTCTCTTTCAACTTTCAAAAGGTTTCAAATTTCACTCACTTTCAGTCAATCAATCAACCATTCAATCAAACAAACAAACACAAATATTTATTTAATATAACATGGCAAATTTTAGAATATTGGGATGTTACAAACCTACCACACTTAAAATGAATCTCGTCCTTGAGATTCGAAAAGGCTAGAAAGAAAAGGTTAGGGTTTGGAGGTCATCCAACAAATCCACCGATCATCACAGAGGTACGGGATGCTACCACACTTAAAAGCAAGGCTATGGTTCCGACAAAATTCATGTACTCCATCCTTTGGGTTGACGGTGTCGGTCTTCTCATATCTTCATGATAATTCCCACTCCGGGGTCCTTTTTCCTAAAACACGTGTCCTTTCATCCCGGTGAGGTTCTTCCAAGACTGGGTCTTCTTATCTGACAGGTCTGTCGCCAATTCTAATTAATTAGCGAAATCTCATGGTGGTCAACAATTAATGGTTTCTCCTGCAGAAAAGGGTCTGGGTTGAATCTCACCGTATCCTACGATTGGCAACGGTTGCCTATACAGGGGTCCATCGTTCTAGCATTCTATGGTTTAAACAAGGTTTGATATCGTCGTCTCTCTACTATGGGCAAGTCACTCAGATTTACCATTCCAAATAGCAAGAGCGAATGACCAGAGTAAGTTGGTATGGTGATCAATCCATTCCGCACCCAAATCATTACTCTGTATAAGGTTTAGCGAATCTCGCATTTCTAACACTCGGGAATTCTCACAAGCATTGCAGAATTTCTCTTGTCGACGAACTTAGTTCGGATAATTCCATTGATTCTGCAAGCTGGATGAAACATCTATCGTTACTTCACAACTCTCGGGGTTTCGTAGCCTCCTAAGGAACATCTGCCCATCAAATCACATCTTCTTCCAAAATTTCTTCTTGCAGGGAGTACTTGATCTTTATTAATTCCTGGGCCTGTGGGTTGTGGGCCCACTTCAATACTTGCATAGCTTTAACTCATCCTATTGGGTTATATGGTTCCATATTCCAATATTGCTTCATTCCTTCATATTCTTGGGGTAACCAACATATCGAAACAAAACTCATACCTATTTTGTCCAAACTTCACTCCCTGAAATATCATTATCCTTTCCATGGGTCAAGTGTTCTTCACAGGGTACTACCACCCTTAAATGAAATTCACAAATCCATCCATAGACCATATTTCTCATATCCTCGAAACTGGTCCAAAATCTTTGTTCATAGAGTAAAAACTCACATAATACAACATATGAAATCATAACACATTAACTTTATTGATTTCATGAATTCATTACAATCTCTGAGCACTCATTACATAACTCAACTCATCGAACTTATGAAAATAGGATTGCTTTCTACCACTCTTATTATCCATATCAAAATCTCAACTACTCAGCTCCAGCTTTCTTCTGATTTGAACATTCCCTAGCAAAATGTCCTGCTTCCTTGCAGCAAAAACAAATGACTTCCGACATGTCTCGGGGCTTCTTTGTGATTATGTAGGCTCCTTGGCTTCTTTTCTGGACATTTACTAGCGTAATGACCTAAATCCTTGCACCTGTAACAAGTGATATGATTCAGGTCCTTCTTTGCAGAAGTTGGGTTGTTTTGGGGTTGCCTTCATTTTCTCTTCCTGGATTTCTCTGTAATGATCAGAGCTTCTATTTCCTGAGGGTCAAACTTCACTTCTGTTGTCGGGAAGTCTCTGAGATACTCTTGGCTTTCCTTTGTGCAATACTCTGAAAAATGTCCTTCTTCTCCACATGAATAGCAAGCTTGGGCGAAAAATCTGTTTAGGCCTTCACCATTAGGGTCTTCAATAACTTCCTTCATCGCAGGTTCTACTGAATTTTCCCTGAGGGTTTCTTTCATGGCTTCTTTCTGCTGCTTGGTAATTTCTTGTACCTTGGGGTAAATATGACACTGACCAGGGTAGTGTGTATTTCCTTCACACAGGAAACAAGTAACTTGCCCAGTCGGGCACTCTTCGGTTGGGTGATTCTCCTCACAATGAGGGCATCCATCTTTGTGTTCCTCCTGGGTGTGTCCTATTTCTCCGCAAATCTTGCAAGCACAAGGTTTCTTCTTCGGGTTATCATAGTTCTTCCGAATAAGACGAGATCTCAACAGAGTCTTCTTGAATTTCTCCCAAGTTTTTGCTCCGTTGCATCCTTGTATGGCTTGATGCATTTTCCACCAGGTTGCAGCACTCTCGGTAAAATACTGAATAGTATCTTGAACCTCATACTTCCTTGAAATCATTTTTTCCCCGAAGTGATCCTCCATGTTTTTAGTGCATAGCTCTGCCTTCGGCTGAGTCATCGGTCCAGAGAATACCAGTCCTTCTTCATTCATCATCTATTGGGTCCAAGGCTTTTAGGGTGAGATAAGAGAGAAGAATAGAGAGATATACACAACATAAACAATAATTTTGAAAATGGATTTTATTTGTGGCTGTCGAGAAACATCACACAACTGACAGCTCACAAATCGTCGCATCTAACGTAAGTATATAACAGGGGATTTGGTCTTCTAAAGGTCAAATAATTCTTCAGATTCTCCAAATTCTTCAAGTCTTCGCAGTCTTCAACTGTTGTAGCTTCTTTCTTCGAAATGTATCGTGAAATCTTCTTTACTCTGAAGAGGTCATCGGTTGTCCGATATCTTGTCCTTCTTGGAGCGGCTTCAGTTGATCTTCCGTGTGGTCAAAAGGGAAAGGGTATATTCTAACTATTTGAGGTAAGAGAGGATATTTGATAAAATCATGAAAATATTAGAAGTAAGGGTATTTTTGAAAATAAAGTTTTAGAGATTTCCTATCCTAGGGGCTTTCCGATTTCCAGGGTCACGCCCTACAGTCAACATGTGCTCTGATACCATATCTGTAGCGACCCGACCTCAGACGGTCAAGTCTCTGTATTTCTGTGCCATCCCTGCATCAGTATGCTGGCACACACAGTACATCAATGTATATATCAAAGTGCAATCACATGTATAAATAACGTAAAACTGATATATACCTCATAAGTCACGGCGGAAACAAATAGTCGGGTGTGGAGTCCCATCAACGCCATCGGCAGGTTGAGTGTAGACCATAACCCTGTACCGTACTCTTACTCGTTGGAAGTAAGTATCTGCAACATGATACATTGCAGCCGTGTAGGTCAGTACATTGAATGTACAGGCAAGATCACTGTAAGAAAAATAGATGATAAACTATACTATATGCAATATGGCTTTGTGGCTCTGTATCTGAGTTTTGTTTGCGTAAAAGCTGATTTCATTTTCCTATGACAAAGGAACATCAGGAGTCTGTACTACGGAGTTTTCTATCATGACATGGTTCCGCCAACCGATGTCTCATAGCCCAAAATCATCATAACTTGCCTACAATTATGTTATCAGTCTGGTGTTGAGAGTTCCGAGATAGATCCAAGTCTAGAGGCTCAAATTGTCCGTAACCGAGGACACGGCTAGTCGATTAGGTTTTAACCCTCTTCAGAGGTTTGTACACTTTACCCGCAAGATTCGATCCCTCCCTTTTCGTCCTCGTACTTCATGATGTTTGAGAACAGGATGATCGAAACATGGTCTTCCGAAGAGTTCCCCTGACCACTGTCCGGTGCTCATCCAACCCTACCGTATTTCTACATCTGCTAGCACCGTCCCAGCCAGAGTCACCATTAAGGTCAACCAAGCCAGAGCCCATAGTGACTTGCGGTTGCACAGGTAAGCTTCCGGGCATGAAGTATTCTTCCGTCTCTTTGAGTCTGGGTGAAGCTTTCCGCAAGATGTCGTGGAGCTTCTCCATGCATCCCGGCCATGCACTGGTTGCTCCAGGGTACCCGTCAACCGTCCTTCACCCAGTAGTGTGTATTGAATTCTTGTCTCGAGTCTTGAAGTCTTGAGGTCCGAGTCTTGAAGTCTTGAGGCCTTGAAGTTGCAGTCCTTGCAGATGCCATCATGGAGTTGTCGTCATTGACGTAGAGTCCTCCTTCTTCACACCACTCTCGTGCACTCGTACCAAACGCCGTCTACTATAGCATAGCATTAAAATAAATAACGTCCCGGGCTTGGTAAGAGGGTGATGGGTTCCTACCTCATGCATACTAATCAACTACAAGAATTCAATATCACTACTGGAGGGACTGTTGCAAAGATGACACTAAATGCAATAAAAACATAGGTATGAAAAACATGGTCAAAGTGAACTTGCCTGGTAATACTTGATGAAGATAATAACGCTCTCAGAATAATGACTTGGTAGAACTATTCGTCACTCTGTTGAAAATCTATATAGTCAAACATAGCATTCATATAAGTAAACATACTAGCAAGCAATTCTAACACTCATAATAAAACCAACAAATAAAATGCAAATCAACAAGGGACACCAAATAAAAACAAAGGAAAACTACACCACGAAACTACTAAAGAAAACTCTAAGACATAACACAAAATAGTTGTCCAAAGTAAAACTTAACAACAAATAAAACACTAAACTAATAAGTTAAGAGAAAAAAAAACAACTAAGTTAACATAAAGTATTTTTCATAAAATTTTATTTGTAAAAGGAAACAAATAAAAAGCTTTTATGAAACCCTAACTATGACCTAAACAAGTTTTCATACGAAAACTAAATAAAATAAAATTTTCAGATAATATAAATTTTTATTTTGTTGACCAACAGAACAAAACTAAGAGTTTGTCAAAAGTTACAAAAAGAAAAAAAACAATTAAAACTATAAAGAAAAGACTAAAACAAAACTATAACTAAAACCGTACTGTTTTGATAAAAACCTAATTTTAAAATAAACTAAAAATAAAATACTCAACACTACTAGATAGTTAAAGGTCCTAGTGACCAGGAGCAAAAAGAATCAATCAAAAATATTATATAAAGCTCAAGTTATGGCCAAATTACTAATTTGAACAAATTTCATCAAATTCAATTTTAAACAACTCAAATATGAAATCCAATTGCACTAGCAGAAACTTCAAGAAATTATAAAACTAATGCAAAAAGAAACACCAAATTTGGATCTAAAACATAAAAGTTATAAGCAATATAAAAGCAGAACTATTATGTTTTTAAAACAGAAACGAAAATAAAAAAAACAATCGGGCACTAGCTACATGGCCTACTGCTATCAGGCCAGGGTGGTGGGCGATCTGAACTATCTAGCGCTCGGTCGTAAAATAACACAAACGTGTACGGGCTAAAACAGAAAGACCTTCGGCTAAAACGACTAGACCTGAACCGATCTAAACCGAAGAAAAAGACCGCGACAAAAAACCGTAACAAACCGGAACTAAACCGATCAAATTAAAAAAAACGTAACCGTTCGTTAGATCTAATCTGTGCCGTCAATAACAGATCGGACGGTGGAGGTTGCTTACAGCGGTGGTGGCGTCTCCGGCGAGGTCATCGTCGGCGGTGGCGGCTCGGACGTCGTCGTCGTCGGCGCTTCGGTCGTCGGCGGGGTCGGCGGAGGAGACAAGGGGATGCAGAGGTCGGAGGCGGTTCCAACGATGGTCGCCAGTGCGCTCGGGAACGACGGAGACGGGCGGCGGTGATGTTCGGTGGTTGATGGCGACGACGCTTCGGCGGTGCTGGAGCTTAGGCGAGTGGTTGGGAAGGTGTAGTAGAGGGAGGGGAGCACGATGGTGGTGTCGGCGGGTCTCGGGGAGGTCGGAGGCGACGGCGGCGAGCAATGGCGCGTGGCGACAAAAAGCTTCTCCAGCAAGGGATTGCGGGTGGTGCAGGGGCTCCGGTGGTTCTCCGGCTCGTCCGAGAGCACGACGAGGTGCGGATCGGCAAGGCGGATGCGATGGTGGTGGATAAGGTGGTCGGAATGGCAGGTGGAGGCGCGGCAAGGCCGCGGAGCTGCGGTGGTGCGGAGGAACTCCGGCGAGATTGGGACGAAGCTGTAGGGCACGGGAGATCGAGGTTTTCACGAAAATTGGACGTGGAGGAGGAGGGGAATATTTATAGGGAGGCCGGCTTGCGCGAGGGGCAAAGAATCGAGCGAATCCTGCGAGGATTTGTATTGGCAGAAACGAACTCTTGCGCGTGCAGGATTCGGGCGTGGCTTGAGGAAGAAGAAGATGCAGGCCCCACTGTTAGTGAGAGAGACAGGCGAGCGAGAGCGAGAGGAGGGGTCGGGCGACCGGGTGGTAGCGGTTCGGGCGCGGGGGCGAGCTGCTAGGCCAGCTGGGCCGTTGGGAGAGAGGTAGGGTCCGCTAGGCCGCGGCCTTCGGCCAATTTTTTTATATAAAATACAGACAAGAAAAAATAAAACAAGACACAAATAAAGAGAAATTATTATATAGACATATAATATATATAAAAATTCAAAAAAATAAATCCTAAAACATAGACTATTTCCCAAGTCCAAATAAAATCCAAGCAAAATCACAAAAGTCAAAGAGCGCTGATGTTGAAATAAAACCCAATAAAATCATTTTTAAAACACCAGAATGATTTCAAATTTACTTTCCTCCAATTTTATATTGTAGGGAATCATTTTACCCTAATTTCTAAATAATTTATTTTTGGAGAAAAATAATTTGAATAAAACCCAAATAACTCCTAAATGGTTTGAATTTGAATTTCAAACCACTTCCAACTCTATTTCATATAATTTGAAGAAGTCATTTTATCTTCTCTCATGAAAATCATTGAGTTGCATAAAGCTTCGGAATTTGAAATATGTCCAAATGGAATTCAAGTATTTTCAAAACCCTTTTCATTTTTTTAAATGAAAGAAGTCATATTATCCTCACTCTAGGGTTTTGTGATGAAATGAATTTGAATTCATGAAGATCATAATGCAAAGATGAAAGTTTTGGGAAAGTCCTTTTATTCCCTCTCTTTCAACTTTCAAAAGGTTTCAAATTTCACTCACTTTCAGTCAATCAATCAACCATTCAATCAAACAAACAAACACAAATATTTATTTAATATAACATTCCAAATTTTAGAATATTGGGATGTTATAGTAACAAAGCGTATATTCCTGTGGTGATCAAAGGTAATAGGTTCCTACCTCATCAACTACATAGGAAATCCCTAACCCCAAATCCTACTCATGCAAATATTTGAGGCGTGTATCTAATGCAAGTAAAACTGGGTATAGGAGGAGTACGATCAAAGTGTGAACTTGCCATATACTATTGATGAAGACTCTTCGCACTCATAATTCCTGATAGTTCTACTCGTCACACTCCGATCAATCTATTGTAAGCAAAAAATTATAACCACACATAAGCAATCTCTCAAAGATCCAAAAGAACGAAGAAAATACTTCAGAAAACTTCAAAACCATCAAATAAAACTCATGGACATAAACATATTTTTAACTGCAACAAGACTATCTTAATAGAAAGTACATGTCAAGAGCTTTGATTTGCAAAAAGAATCGATTAAATCAGAGTTATAGAACTCAAGTTATGATCAACAGAAGTTCAAATTCAAATCTTGTTTGAAACCAAGTTTCAAACTTTCAAAAACATGTTTAAGTTGGTTATCTAGATAGAGGGGATCATGACGAAGAAATTGGCGTTGGTTTCATCGAATTTGGACAAACGAGTAAAAAGTAACAAGCGTACTGTAAAAGTTCTAATCGCAAATAGGTCCCTGACGTAAATAAACAGAAAAAGAAAAATCTATCGAACGAACGTTCGCTACAGAACCTTATCCGTCGAATCTGTTCACTACTGAACCTAATCTGATGAACTTTCACTGAATAAATTAAACTAAAATAATAAACCGGGTCAAAAAGGAAAACCGAAAACAAAAAAAAGGGATTAGACTAGGTTCGGTTTATTACCGGACCCAAAAAAACCGGCGAGTCGGATCGGGCTCGGCGTCGGCGTGTCCGACGGCGGCTCGGGCCTCCGGCGGCGGCGGCGGATCGAGCGACAATGAGGCGATGCGTCGGCGGCGGCTAGGGGCGGCGGCGGGAGCGGCGACGGCGGCGACGGCTGGCGGCGACGGATGCGACAGAGGGCGGCGACGGAAACTTGTGAGGAGGAGAGGGAGAAAGGGGCCGTCTATTTAAGGAGCGAGGGAGGGCGGCTTGGAGAAGGGGTCGGGGAGGAGTACGACAGCAGCACGGAGGCGGCGGCGGTGTCGGCCACGCTCGGGACTTCGTCCCGAGCTCGGAGACGGGCGCGTGCGGCTGGCTGGCCTGTGGCGGCCTGGTCCGGCTGGCTGGGCCGGCCCAGTTCGGCGGAAGAGTTTTTTTAAACAATAGGCAACAAAAATAAAACAAAATGATATATAGGCATATTATATATCAAAATTTTCTGAAAAAGATTTTCTAGAACATTAAGATTTTTTGGCGGCAGATAAATTCCACAAAATTTTAAATAAAGCAAACAGTGCTACTGCTACAATAAGACCCAATATAAATCATTTTAAAAATACCAAAATGATTTCAAATTTATTTTCTCCTAATTTTACATTGAAGGGAATCATTTTACCCTTATTTCCATTTATTTTATTTTTGGAGAAAAATAATTTGAATAAAAACCAAATACTTCCAGATTGAAAAAAATGATTTTCAAAACTTTCAAAGGGACTTTAAATTTGATTCTTTTAAACTTCCCACTCATATTTCATATGCTTTGAAAAAGTCATTTTATCTTCTCTCATGAAAATCATTGAGTTGCATAAAGTTTCTGAATTTAGAAATAGTTCCAAATGGAATTCAAATATTTTCAAAAACCCTTTTTATTTATTTAAATGGAAGAAGTCATATCATCTTCTCTCTAGGGTTTTGTGATGAAATGAATTTGAATTCATGGAGGTCATAAATGCATGGTGAAAGTTTGGGAAAGTCCTTTTATTCCCTCTCATTTAACTTGCAAAAAGTTTCAAATTTCACTCAATTTCACACAAGCAACCACGCCACAACCAAACAATCAATCATAACTATTTATTTAATATAACATTCCAAATTTTAGACTTTTGGGATGTTACAATCATAATTCACTTTAGAGTTTTTGCACACTCTAGCCCAATGCATAGAAGTTGCAAGGAGGTTCTTCATGACAGAGCAATAGTTGTTCAATGTTATGAAGGAGGTTGTCCATGACAGAACAATAGTTGTTCGATGTTATGAACAAAAGGGCATACTCTTATTGTGAATAAGATGTATGTTATGAATATTGATAATAAAATTGAACATCCATAACACTGACACTATCGCAAGACTAAAAGAATACCAGCACTGCATTTAGTCACATTGGAGAAACTAGCATGGAGAAATTTCATAGTGATGAATTTTGAATTCATCTGATTGAGAATCATCTCACACTTGCAAGTTTGTCCAATTAGTGAAGTAAACTAAAATACCGTTCACGGGCCATAGAGAACGAGCAACAAAATAATTGACAGTATGCATATCGATGTGCGTAGTCCAATAAGTGTTGTTGCAAGTAGTGGATTTATCTATCTTCGAGGATGACTCAAGTAGATATTTATATTTACTAATTGAGATATAAATCTGGATCTTTTGAAGTTTTCAAAAGTTTTTCATAATGAAGTAGAAATTATTGTAACAAGAAAATTATGTTTGTACAATTGGATTCTAGAAAAGAATATTTGAGTTGCAAATTTAGCGAATGTCTGATGAGCTATAAAAGAATTTTATAGCTCGCACCTCCTAGAAACACTACTGAGGGTAGATTGTTCTAAGTAGATGCAATCAAACTATGTATGGCATGGTGAGATCAAAGATGACATTAATTATTTTGCCACTATACTTTCGAAGTGATGCTTTAGAGACTGTGGATTTCACACTAAAAAGGAGTGTCATCAAATTTATTGAAATAAGCGCTACTTTGTAGTTTATCCCAAATAGTTGGGTATTCCTCTATCACTATTCCGAGGCAAAGTGTTTCCATAGAGTGCGGAAGTTTTGAAGAAAATGTTTTCTACAAAAGAGTGAGTGGGAGGACAGTGCAACTCGGCAAGATTGCGGAATCTTCGTAATTAGCTCAAAGAAAAAGAAACACCGGAAGTAATTCTAGAATTTCTTACTGCGACTGATACAAAAGCCTCTACATGAGATATAGATACTAGAGTCGAACCTGCAGCTGAACTATATAGGTTGGGAAAATTCATGCAGACCATTGTGGTATGCAAACGAAATATTGTTGGGTAAACAACGAATCTATAAATCACAGAGAAGCATTGATGGGCCCTGACTCCAGAAATTGGCTATATGCCAACATAATCTGAGATAGTATCCATTCACATAATTCAAGGTTAGAAGTTCATGAACCCTTTGAAAGACTTAGAGTCTAAAGAATAGTAATGGATCTTAAACTGACAAAGATAGAAAGTTTTATAATGCTTAACTTGTTATAAATAGTTTAACACAAGATCAAAGAATTGACTAAGATGAGATTGTCTCATCATAGCAATACTTAAAGTCAGTTAGGCTTAAACTAGCAATTATTAAATATTTCAATTATGAGACAAAACAGATGGATGTAAAAATGATTCCATGAGATGGAAATAGAACCAAGGTTGTATGTTTGATACGATCCAAGGTAATTTTGTCAAAGGATGCTATTAAGTATGCAAACTTTAAGAGATCCTATAATGATCTGAAGCAAGCATAGTGGAGTTAGAATCTTCGTACTGATGAAATGGTCAATTAAATTGATTTCATCGAGTAAAGCGAAGATGCTTGTATTTACAAGAAAGTTAGTGGGAGCGTGATAATATTTCTAAACACTATATGTACATGACATATTGTTGATTGGAAGTTATGTAAATTTCTTGACATGGATTAAGACTCTATTGAAACTAGTTTTTCTGTAAAATACTTAGGCAATGAATAGTCTTGGTATTGGACACAATCACCTATGGAGATAATAGTGTCTAATCGGACTTAGCCAAAATACATATTAACAGAATACTAAAGCAGTTTAGTATGTAAAAATGTCAAGAAGAGTTTCTTGTCAATGTCACATGGAAGGAGTCGGTATCCTGAAATACTGATGAGTGAAATATGATTTCAACCGCACTTGTATTCCATGGTATGTAAATAACCAGATATTTCCAATACTCCATGTTAGTTGTAAGTAGAAGTTACTAGTATGGTCATAGGATAACAATACAAAATGTCATTAGGGATTAACGACATATTTCTCACAACGGGGAAAATGAAGAGATTATTGTAAAGATTTACATCAATGAAGGCTCATCGTAAGTAGTACATCGATAAAATCTTCATCTATACTCCAATTGATTTTTCGATTTGAAATCAAAAGTGGTTTATGGTGGCACAGTAAGTTGGAATTGGTCCAAAAATTTACTGTGGTGAATTCTATAACAGAAGGCTAAGTATATTATTGCTTGGTATGGTTTCTAGATGATTGTATCATTAGAACACTATTCTTAATAGTGGTTCCATACCTCAGTCTAAGGAATCAAAGGTTCTAAAAGTGATTCAATATATATACAAAGCCGGTTTCACATAAATTATGAATTCTTGTGAAAGCATTATCGATGCATAGAAATGCAAATGATACATGCGGATCTGAAGTTGACAAATTCGATAGGACGAAGTCTATACCACAAGCAAAGCATGGACTGACACTGGATTGCCATTGGTGTAAAAGTTAAAAGTGCTAACTAGATTATTGACTCTAGTGCAATTGGGAGAATGTTGGAAATATGCCCTAGATGCAATAATATTGTATTATTATAATTCCATTATTCATAATTAGGAGTTTATATTCCATGCTATAATCGTTATGATCCTGGAATATGCGATTGAGTGGAAAACTCGTATGCACGTGTGGAATGATAAACGATAAACAATAGGTTCCTGGTCTCGTCTCTAAGACTGGCTCAAGTGTTGTTGGTGATCATGTTTTCTAGATCTTAGGATATCATTAAGTGTAACGATAGTCCTAAAACAACATTGAGGGTATGACGTTAGAAGAGCGATCATATTGAATCGACCCAATACTTGTCTATTATACTATGTGATCATATCGTCCGAAATCATCGGTTATAACACGGAGTGTTAGCATGTGTTTTAGTTCCTCAGACCATGAGAGTGTCTCGGTCACTTCCTACCATATGGTGGGCTTTGGGGTTGCTCAAACGTCATCTGTAACAAGGTGATCATAACGACAACTTTTAGGCGCACCAAAAAGTTTGACAAGTGACTGAACAACTAGAGAGTGGGATTTGCTCCTCCGACGATGGAGAGATATTCTTATGGCCCTCTGGGTGTGACAGCATACATCATCATCTGGCCAGACATAGGTGAATACGTCATGGGGATGCCGGAACACGTCAACGAGAAAGAAGAACAAAACCTGTTAGAGGAGCAATGGTATAGTAAACATGGTGATGACTCTAGACGTTGCCGATACACACCGGGTTTTGTAAAGTGTCGCGAAGCAAAGGGAACATCACATGATAACCAAAGGTTCACTCGAATATCATTCGTGTAATCATAGGGACCAATATAGATGTCCACGGTTCCGCTATCGGTCATTGAACGAAGGGGTTTCGTTCATGTTTATGGTTTACCGAACCTACGGGGTCGCAAGCTTAAGGTAACCACGATCTGCTGATTGTTAGTGGGATGGGAGTGATGAGAATATATTTGTGGATTTGGTTCATTAATATACGGAATAGTTTCGAGAGGTTCCGGAAGCGTTTCGGGGTCACCGGAAGGGTTTTGGTGAATATCGGGTAATACCGGGTATTACCGATTAATTATATATAGGTGGAAAATATTTCTGGGGATGTTAAATTATGTATATAATGGTTTGAAATTATTTAGAACACTTTATATTTATTTAAATATCAATGGGCCTTAAAAGACCAAGAGGTGGAAGGAAATACAGGCCACTTAAGCCCATATGGAAGTGGCGCCCCCTCCCCCTTTCCTTGTGGAGGGGTCGAATCCTACTTGGGGAGGGAGTGGGACTCCTCCCCAAGGCTGGTGCACCAAGGGGGCTCTTTCCTCTTTGGTGGCTGCCCTCTCCCTTCCCTCTGACCTATATATACTAGAGGATTTCCACCCTACGTGAACATATGTTTTGGAGCCTCCTCTAGTTGATCTTTTTCTAGCTCTTGTTGGTCCTAGTTGAATAATTAGAGCTAGCCCTAGCCACCTCTAATCCTCATAATTAGAAGCCCTGTGTGGTTCTAATATCCTCCCTTTAATTCTCCGGTGATTATTAGCTCTGGATGGCGAAGCGCTGCCGGATCTTGAAGACATTGTCACTGTCATTGTCAAGTTGTGCTTTCGGTCTTCCGTTCGAGGTATCGTTCGTGGGTGGTTCGCGGGATCATCATTGTCAGGAAGACAGGGAGAGAGATGGCTAAAGTGGAGTGGCAAGGTTGCCGGGCTACATCCACGATGTGACACTAAGCGGTGCATTTAATGCACCTTGTCCTGTCTACATGGTTAGGTATGATAGCACTGTTTGCTATCTAATCAGTGTGTAATGACTAATTTGCCACTGTGATAACCCCTTAGCCTATAAAAGGAGGGCCATGGCGACCTAAAATAGGATTTCGACCCTTGTACACTCTTACGCGCGTAGCTGCTCTCCCCGAGGCGACCTTGCCGGGCTTGAGCGCTGGGTGTTTGCCATGGTCCCCCATCCAATCCACCAAAGCATGAGTAGGGTTTTACGCTTTGCAGCGGCCCGAACCTGGGTAAAAACCATCGTGTCACCATTGTCGTGCTGCCCCTACGGTCTCCGTTCTTTGTGCAACGTGCCCCTTCCCCTTGCCGAACCACAAGGGGCCAATGGCCCCATAGGTGAACAGGTGTCTGCAGGGTGAATCTTCTCCCCAAATGGCTGCCACGTGCCAGATGACAGCCACTTAATCACTTGGGGGCTCGACACTGCACTGATAGGTGACTTGAGTCACTGTGCGGTGGAGCGGTGGTGCCTTGGCGGGGCGGTCTGCCTCGGCGTCTCCAGGAAGCCTGCCGGGGAAGTCTTGAGACTTGTCTTCGGTGTAGCCCCAACCTGACCGAGCTCGCCTGCCCAGCAAGGGAGGTTTTTCCTTAGTGATGCCTTGCCCTTTTGTCTTGTCTTGGTCTTCTTGATCCGCCCTTTGATTCCTGAAAGAGCTATCTCCTTAGCTTGGTCTTGTCTTGGAAGCTTGGCGCTGTCGTGATGGAGCCTGATGTCCGTGCACAAGTCAGGGGAAACAAGCACCCCTATTTATGTACCCCGACAGTCATCGACGTTCGAGGAACTTCAAGAACGATGTACACCGACTCGACTACTTCCGCTCCACCCCCGGAGTCGGTAACGATCGTTCATCACAAACCGTTATGCATCTTCATATTGTTCTTCGGTGATCGCACCGCTCCACCCCCGGAGATTCCTCCATGGACTACATACAGAGCAAAATGAGTGAATCTACACTCTAAAATGTATCTATATACATCTGTATGTGATCCATAGTGGAATCTCTACAAAGACTTGTATTTAGGAACAGAGGGAGTATAATAGTAGTACAACATGTTCCTTGTAGTGAAGAGGAGCAGGGACATTTGCAGTGTACATGTCTATTCGGTCACTTGTCATGGACGCTTTCAACTCTTCATGTTGGTCTACCGTAATATCCAGTAAATGCTGGGAGCTGTGTCGCCTTTAAGAGTTAGACTGTTATTAATAGTACTGCTCCTTCAGTTGTAGAGAGCTTGTATCTGAAGCCTTTCTAGCCGTACCGGCAATACTAGCACATATTTTCCAGCAAGTTCCACTTTCGTGATTTTACTCATGATGCTTAGGGTTTTCCCATTACATGTACACTATGATCTGCGTAGGTGCTTTGTGTCCTCCTAGCAGCAATCCACCCTTTAAAGCTAAATAACACACAAATCATAATTCCAAAGCTTAGTTGTTCCAATACGAATGTGACATGATATTCATATGAGTTAACAGACATACATTTAATTGGTCAGCTAATGCTCCCACTTGAATTTCCAAATGCCTATGGCCACATAGAGAGAGACAGCATGGAATTGTATTTCTTTGGATGCTCTGATTCATCATGGGTGAGCAACCAACATTGTATAGAAAGAAATGGAATCTCCATAATAAGCTTCCTCTTCTATTATTTACCATGTTCCTCTTTTGTTCTTCTTTAATAAGTACAATATGTTCCTCATCAAGAAAGCAAGCAGGGACATCTGCAGTCGACAGGTCTATTTGGCCGCTTCTGCAAGTTGCTTTCAGCAATTTGAGTTGGTTTGCCATAATATCCAGGAAATGTTGGGATCTGTGCGGCCTTTGAGAGACTAGACTGATAGTAACAGTAGTGCGCCTTCAGGTGAATAGAGCTGGCCTATAGGTGATCGATAGGCTTTCGATTAGTAGCTGCGATACAACCCCATATTCTCCAGCCAGTTCCACTTCCCTGATTTATTTATGATGCTTATGGTGTCCCCCTTTTATTGACACTACAATCTGCATAGTGGCTTTGTGTCATAATAGCAACACTCCATCCTTCAAACGAAACTACATACCATTCATATTTCCAAATCTTACATTTAATTGGTCAGCCAATGTTACTACGTGGGTTTTGAAATGCATGTGCGCCACATATAGAGACATGTTGGAATTCTATTTCTCTGTGCACACTCGTTTCACGGTTTCACAATAAACTTTCAAGAGTATATTATGAACCTATCATCTACCAACTATCCATACTTCTGGAGCTCCCAACTGGGAGCCTATTTTTTGTGTTGTTGTGCTAGATTATATTATTGTACACACCAAATTACATCACACAAGGGCTCTCTCATAAAAAACCAGTGATAGCACACAAGGGATTACAAGGAGCCTGTCGGGGTACTCAAACAGGGGTGTTTATTTCCCTGACTTGTGCACGGACGAGGAGCCTCCGCCCTGGCAGCCAGCGCTTGACGAAGGAACGGCTACCACAAGCATACAAAGCAAGACCAAGCGAGAGAAACCTCTCTTTGTAAGATCAAGGAGCGCATCAAGAATACCAAGTCAACATACGAGACAGCAAAACACCACCTTGGGAAGGTCTCCCTTGCCGGGCAGGAGAGCCCGGCCAGGTCGAGATCACCCCAAGGACAAGTCGAAGATTGCATCGGCAGGCTTGCCGGGGCCGCCAAGGGCAAGAATTCTCGCCAAGGCGCCACTGCTCCACCACACTACAACACAAATCACTTATCAATGCAGTGTCGAGCCTCCAGATGATTAAGAGGCTTCCACTAAGAGCATCTCTAGCAGACCCCGTATAATGCTGACCCGCATAAGGCGTTTACAGTTCGACAAGATATGTTTTGCGGGTCGAAATCTTGCGCGTCGGAGTAGACCCCGTATATGAAACTGTATAACTTGAAAATAACTTTCACGGGAGAAATTGCAACCACACTAGTTCACCACATACTACATGATCACCCACTAGTTCATCACATACTACATGATCTTACATACTACATTCTACCACCACTACTACTACTAGACGGGGTGGGGGATCTTGCGGCAGCGAGGCTGAGGCCGATGTACCAAAATGGACGAGCTCGCGGCCGAGGACGATGCGGTGGAGGAGCTCAGTCCTCCTCGTCGGAGCTGACGACGTCAATGAACTTCTGCCTCTACTCCTCGCGGATGAGCCACCACTCATCATCCTTGTCCTTCGTGGCAAGGTTGGCCGCAATTGGCTGCTTGAGCATGAGGTCTTCGAGCTCCTCGTCATGGCGTCGGCGCTCCGTCTCCTCGCGCAAGCTCCGTTCGGCAATGGCGGCCGCGACCGCGTCGACATCGGCCACGAAATCTTCGGTCCGATGATGCCTCGTCGCTCGATCTCCTTCGGCTCCTGCTTGACGGAGACGAGCTCACGGTCCTCCGGCTCCTCCGACCACTCCCTCATCACGGGGAGAAGCGCCACGCCAGAAGGGCCCCTCACGGCGGAGGAAGAGCCTGTGGCCGAGGAGGGCGACCGCCCGTGCCAGCGGTCGTACTCCTCCATCTCGCGACGGAGGAGCCTTGACAGTGGCTCAAGGCCTTGGTTCGTCCACTTCCTTGTCGCGCGCTTCCTCGCGTCGTCCGCGTGGACACACCGCTCGCGCTTGTGGTCACCGCAGCCGCCGGAGCTACGACCGGAGTTCCACATACGGCCCCACATAACGTTTGTAGGCGAAAGAGGGCTCACCGGCAGCGAGAAATGCGGGGGAGAGAGTGGGGAATCGTGGGGAAATGCGGTGGTGGGGGCATAGGGTTTCGACCCGTATCTGCCCCTCAAACCCGTAGGTATATGGCGGGGGCGGTTTGTGGGCCATGATAAAGAAATTTACGGACCGGACGAGTATACGGGCTCTGTTTTGGCTAGAAAATTGGGCCGAGCCCGTATACTCACCAGAATTATGTTGGTTGGCGAGATATACGGTGTCTGCTAGAGTTGCTCTAAGCACGTGGCGGCCCGTTGGAAGACAGATTATCCTCGCATGACACCCATCTAGACGCATGTCGAACAGATAAGCAGAAGTTGATTAAGCGGCACGGCAGGCCTGCCGGGCTTCACCCTCAGCACGACACCACACCTAGCAGTGCATTTAATGCACTTTGTCCTAACTGCCGGAGTTAGGTATGTTAGCACTGTTAGCTATCTAATCACTACATAATGACTATTTTGCCACTATGATTACTCCTTGAGCTATAAAAGGAGGCCCATGGCAAACTAAAGACGGATTCGGACCCCCTCACACTTGTGTACGCATGTAGCTGCTCCCTCGAGACAACCTTGCCGGGCTTGAGCATCGCGTGGTGTTGTGATTCCATCATCCAATCCACCAAAAGTAGGAGTATGGTTTTACGCCTCATGGCGGCCCAAACCTGGGTAAAAACCACCAGTGTCATGGTCGTCGTGCTGCCCCATGGCTTCTGCTCTTTGTGCAACATGATCTCACCCTTGCCGAACCACAAAGGGGCTCATGGCCCCATCGTGTTCACCCACAAAAGAGCCCATATTATATTAGAATATCCTCTGCATTACATAGATAATCTCACTACTATTTATGTAGTCATGCTTCTCAAATATTGAAGAAAATCACAATGAATATGAGAATGCGCACATCAGAAGAGTATCACGGAATAGTGCAATGACTAACAAACTAGGCATCAAGGCATTGAGTTCCATCCTGGATGGAATGAAGCCTGCACGCTCCGCACCTACAGATTCATGTTCAGAATATGATCCTAATGACTATTCTGAGCTCAAGGAGTCAAAGGCAGATGGCCTATCATATTCACCCTACAAGGTATCTATTCAACTTTGGCAAGGTTCTATTGGTTGCACGTAACTTGCGTAAGCTGTCTTGCGTTTCTTGCGCTTCTTTGCACCACCATCTGCTTAGTTTACTCATCATATATGTGAAGTTGCCATTCCCACCCGTTATCAATACGCATTCCATTTTTCATCATACCATGTTTTTTCATTCAAATGTTGTTCTTATGTATCAGACATCCAAAAGGAAGAGAGTGATTGTAGAACATGAAGGAGTAGTAGCAAAGTCCTTAAAAAGGTGGTGGTACCATAGAAATCAGACAACACCCCACTTATATCGGTGATAGAACCAGTGCCACAAAACGTAGGATATCGCAACTATGTTGCTCACTGCTTTTCTCTTGTTAGTACCTATTGTTTTGTATCGTTGTACTTACATTCATACCTGGTTGATTATGTGACATCATTGTGCATGATAACATGCATATCCATTGTTCTCTCCTAATTATCATATCTATATTAATACTTACATTAATGTAGAATAAACCCAATGTTTATGAAGAAGTTTAGCTCTACAATGATCTTCAGTACTGTAGGTTGGTCCAAACGCAACAGTCCAATTAGAGATCCTTCGACGAAACTGTGTGCGGTACATTAATCACAAATGGTGATGTAATAAAACCATAAAAAGATACAAAATGTTTATGATGGCAGAGACATCAAACACGATTCATATTAGAGTTGCATGTGTGATGCGTGGCATACGGTTAATCCAGCAGAACTATCTGCGATGAGGCAGAACAACATAAACGGGCAGCCAGATGAGGGTGTGTGCGATATACGGCATGCAGTTCACTAGGGTGAACTATGTGTGATTAGGCAACACAATATAAACGGTCAGCCAGATCAAGGTGTGTACGATGGAGGGCATACAGTTCACTCGGATGAACTGTATGTGATCAGCCAAGACAACAGAAACAATTCAACTGAACAAGATGTGTGTGATATGCGGCAAACAGGTCAGTAATCAGAAATGTGTGCGAAGACCAATAATAACACAAACAACTGTTGTTAATAAGCTGTGTGATTTGCTTTGTCTACAGAAGAATTATGTATATATATATATATAACTGAAATAAACCTCCAATTACATAAGTGACTGTACAGATCATTCACACACACCTCAATAAACAATTGCATGCATTCTAAACAAGGAGAAACGATCGTCTAGTCATCTACTTCTTGTGACACTCCCGCCACTGCTCTGTGTCTTGATCCCTCGTCTGGGGCAGGACGAAGACACTTCCTCATATCAACGATCCGCATGTACATCTCATAGCTTGTCTACGCGTCCTTGGCCGCGTACTTGACGTGTTCTTCATCCAGTCTCTAATGCCAGGCATTGTGCCAGGCGTTCCTGTCCTTCTTGCTCTCATCATTCATCTTCATGTAGTAGGGGTCGATCATGGCCGAGGCGAGGTCAACTAGGGAGTTATGTTTGTTGTTCGCTGCCCTAGACCATGTAGTGGTCACGGATGTTGACAAGATTCTTTTTTTTTGAGAACCTATGTTGACAATATTCTAGCAGGTCAAGCCTGAAACCTTTAGCGCATTTAGATCGTTGGTGGTGTCCACCATAGCGAAACTGTAGTCGGAGCTGTTGATAAACCTTGAGAAACGTTCGCAAGGCCTAGTGGTCAGGTGGTAGTGGTAGACAGGGACGTCATGTCACATGCACAACTGGGCAATGACAACCTGCTGATCATGACTCGCACGACCGCTAGTGAACTCGAGGTCGAAGCCGACCACTTGGTACTTGTCCTCTGCAAGCAACTGCTCCATAGTTTGGATGGAGCTCTCCACCAAGACCAGCTCGTTCCTGTACACAACCGACAGGTTCTTCCCCCTCATGTGGGTTTTTGCTACATGATGTGTGGTAAATTGCCCCCCTGTTGTCGTCATCGGCCATTGGGAGCGTCATTGGAGCCACGGGGAGCGCCATTGGAACCGTTGGATGTCCTCTCTGTATGTGTCATCGTGGGTGTGCTTATTGTGTCATGTGGTGCAAGAGATGAAGGTAAATGGTCGCAGGAATAAATGGGAGCCGGGCGGCCTGGATTCTCTGCGCGTCCGCATGGCAGTTTTTGCAGCGGGTAAGTACATCATGGCGCCTTGCCCGGCGCAACTGCATGCACAATGGCAGCATGAACATACGTGATCATGTGCCAGCCCCAAACACTGGCAGCGCGCGTGGAGGGACGAGGGAAGAGCGCCCGGAGGGACGCGAGCAGAGCACGAGCGGCGGGATGCAAGTAGAGCACGTCGTGGCCGCCTCAACCGCGAGCAACCACACACATAGAGCAGTTGAACACGCAGGGAATGGTCGTCTACAAGCCGGCCGGCAGTTGCGACGCTGCGTAGAGAGCGGCCGACCTCCGTCTTGGTCTATTAATCCCCTTTATATTCTGGGCCATATTTTGACCTTAAATTTAACTAATAAAATGTTAATCCATGTTATAAAAATTATAAAATTGGAAACTATGTTCGAATACGAATCCAAGGATATAATCTTTGGTGACATGCATCCGTATTTTAATAGCTAAATCTCTTGTCAAAATTTGGCACAAAAATACAAAGACAACTTATAAACCAGGACAGGGGTAATAGGTAATTAAATCGCAAATGTTTTTTTATTAATCGTATGTGTACGTGTCCTTTCGTCCTCACGTCTTGTCACCCCGCTGCCGCAAACGATTTCGAGCGCAAGCTTGAGCAGCGCAGGGGCGTTTGGTCAAATGGTGGCTCTAAGTGGCGCCAATGACTCATCGATGAGCCTGTTCCCGCGCAACCGTGCAGGTTCCAGCACAAGTTTCCCGCCCGACTCGGTGAAAATCCCCCAAAATCCCATTGCTTACAGGCCTGCTATATAAACCCTCACGACCAGCGAGTCCTGCGTCGCATTTCCCCCTCCCTCTTCTTCTCCCACAATCGTCAATGGCACCAGTCCGTTATCGTCGCTCAGCCACTCCGCCGTCATCAGAGGACAACTCCAGCTGGGAGGCTACACCGCGGCGGCGGCGCAGTCCCCGGCGTAGTGTAGTGCGTGTGGAGTCCCTGTTGGGTGTGCGCGGAACACCCACCACATGCTCCACCGTCGCTGCCCATTGGCAGCTGTAGCCACCACCTCACCGTCTGCCATCGTGGCCGCCGCACCACCGTCGAAAGCCAGGGCCATTGCCCGCTCCACCACTACGGCCCGGAGGAGGGAGGTGGTGGTCGTGGCCACCACCCCATCATCGGCCGCCGTGGCCACCAGCCCACCGTTGACCGCCGGGGTGAGCAGCTGCTCTGCCACCACCACCCGAAGGGGGGAGGCGGAGGTGGAGGCTCGCACGTCTGTCGGTGACCTTGTGCACTACATCGAGTTCCAGCGGGAGGAGGAGGAGTGCCTCGTCGAGCATGCAAAGAGCCTTACCACCGTCGTGGCTGCAGCACACGTAGCCATAGAGGCGAGGAATCAGGAGGTCTATGAGGAGTCCTGCCGCTTCGAGAGGGGTCGTCTAGAGCGGCAAAGGGCGTTCGAGGTGAGCGGCGCTAAAGGTGCAGCAGCGGCAGGCACCGTATTGCAGTTGTCTAGCTTGTCGGTAGGCTCCTCCTCCTCTGCCTCTTACTGAGCGCGCTCGGCAGAGGAGAGGCTGCCGAAAGTAGTACAAAACCCCTCCGTGGTAGTAGTATTTAGGGGTTATTTTGTTCAGTTCATCTGACTATAGATGTGGTTGAACTGGACAACATACTTAAAATTAGCTAGTATATATAGTTGAACTAGCTATTTCAGTACGTGGTTGGAAACAATTGGGGAAAGTTTGGTCGGTTTAGCTGTCAAGTTGAAATGTTTGTATAAAGAACGTCTGCTTAATCTATGAATGAAATCTATGCTTACTGAATTTCAGTTGCAAAATTAGATAGTGCTAGTGATTTTTAGCTGCATATTTTGACAAATGGCAGGGTTACAAGTTTGACAAAGGGCAATGTTACTAGATCAACAAATGTCAATCATTCCAGTTTGACAAATGGCAACATACCCAATATGACATATGCAAATCTGTCAAATTGTCTGAATGTGGTTGCACACGGATCATCCAAAAAAACCGTTTGTGTTGAAGCGATGTACAAATCCTGCGTGCCAGATTTTCTCTTGGCTTAGCGGCGAAGTCTCGCTTTGCGTAGCGCATTCAATCTGAACTGTTTGCATTGAAGAGATGCATAAATCCTGCGAGGCGAATTTTCCCTTGGTTTACTTGGGAAGACCATAGCTCTTACCTTGCATACGGGTGTTCTATCTTAAAACGTTTGCGATGAAGAGCTGCCCAAATCCTACTCGGCACATTTTCCCTTGGCTTCCTAGGGAAGCTGTCAGTTTGCATATGAGTGTTCTATCTAAAATGTTTGCGATGAGTGTTTTATATTTAAAAACCATTGGAGCTAGGCGGGCGTGGGAGCAGCAACCGCAGTGGCCAGCTCGTTCAGGGCCATGTCCATGAGGCCCCATTCCTCCTTATTTTCTATCTCGTCCGGCTCGGAGTCGACTTCACCAAACTGGAAGACTAGTGGCAGATGATCCTTCTACGCCATGGTCTTCGGAGAACGAAGCTGAAAAACTTAGAACGAAGAAATCTTCTGAAATGATGGCCTTCGGAGAATCAAACTGAAAAGACTCATGAATTGCTTGGATGGGTGAAAAGAATTCTCGCAATCGAAAACAATTATGAGAGGATGGCATAAGCTAGAACCATGAATCTTCAAGAGAACGGACCAAGATTTAGGAGAAATTCTTCTTCGGTCTTCACATGTTGAGAATGATGACGAGAAACACCACCATGAATTATTGAGGCACTCCGGAATGAAAAATTAGAAAGGTTGAACCAACGATGAAAAGAATTTGAAAGATCTTGGAGAAAGACATTTGACTGATGATAATTCATTCTTACGTCAAACTTTGCAATGAATTTTAGAAACTCCGGGAAAATTAGAAGAGTCAGGTAAGATCCTGGAACAGACCTGTGGGTTAGGGCCCACTCAAAAGATACACCGTTGAAATGATTACTTGAAAAGGAGATTGCACTGGTTGAATTAAATGGTTAGAATGAGGTAACAACCTTGAAATAGTTAGAATTGATGCGGAGTGGAAACACGAATCTTCAGAGATATCTTCAGCAATCCGGAACAAATGAATGGCGAGAAGTGGATGATAAAGAGGTACACCGGCACGAGAAAAACATTTGAAACGAGGAAAAGATATGATCGACAAAGCTTGAATTTAATCCACCGGAGAATAATACAAGAATGAAGAATGATGAACTTGAAGTTTTGTTAGTATCTTCATGAGAAATCACCGGATAAGAACATTGAAAGAAAAGAATGAAGAGACTTTGCATCAATAAAATGGATACTTGGTTAAGACATCTGATTCCTTGAAGAAAAGGGTGGGAGGGCGGGAAAAACAAAGGCAACTTGGGGCAGATGGAACGAACAATGTTGGGAAACTGAGAGGTGATCTTGCGAATGTTGAAATGATTAGATCCACTTGAAGAGAAGCACGCCGGTAGAAAAAGAAATTACCATGACGACCTCGATGATCAAGAAGGATTAGTATTCACATAGCAATATGAGAACACCGTTTAGGAAAGGTATGGATTCAACATTTGACTTCGAAGCAACTCAAATACCACAAAACAAAACAAAACAAAGGATTGGCTCAGGAAATAAGCTGGAACAAACATATGATAGAGATTTCGTCCGAAGTTTTCGTGGTGGGGCCCACACGGGTTCAATCGTACAGCACCATCATGTACAAGGCTGTGCACATGACATACGAAGCGTCCCCGAGTCGGCAAAGCCATGGACTCTTTAAGACACAACGAGACCACTGTAAAATCAACCGTATACAGGCGAACCACTAGACGTCGAACCCCAATCTCATATCATACATCTGTCGGAAAGATATCCTAAGAGCTACTTGAATTCCCACTTATAAACTCCCGAAACTTTCTGGTTATGCAATCTGGTGTAGGGGATACAGGGGACACAAATATATATCAGCCAAACTAACAATACCTAGATCCAGCTGTATCCATCCGTCAACACATAACCAAGAAATCTTCGGAAATCGTTTACCTCAACCTTCGAAAAACATCCGTTATACAAGTTATGGCAATACTCCCGAACTCCCGCCCCAGTACTGGGTGGCGTCGAGGTGATCTCACCAACAACTGCATAAAAGAGATTTCGATGTCGGCGAAACTCAGGTATTCCAGAACTGCAACGATAAAATTGTGACGACAACACCTCGGAGCTCAACTCCCCGGGACACTGCCACAACCCCTAAATGACAGGAGGCACCAAGAACAATGTTCTCGTCACAAAACCATCGGAACGATTCCAAGATACCCGCGTGATCCTAAAAAAAAAAATTTAGTGAAATTTGAGGAGAGAGTAGTCAAAACTTCTACGTCAGGAGACCTCACCAGAGCGACGAAGGGACAGAGGAGTAAAAAGAATCCTACTCTCCGATATATATAATCCTAAGACTCAAAACATTTTTGTTCTAGACTCAACAACGCCAGCGATTCGATCAAGCAGGGGGCTCCTAAGTCGGGGATGGCTCTGATTACCAACTTGTAACGCCCACGATGCGGCTATATCTCCCACGTGTCGAGGCACGACTTAGAGGCATAACCGCATTGTGGTTTTGTCGCAAGAAGGGTCATCTTCACACAATCCCATCTAATGAACAAGAATGGGATAAAGAGTTGGCTTACAATCGCCACTTCACACAATACATAAATAAATCATACATCATTCAGAGATACACACATAGGTCCGACTACGGAACCAAAATAAAAGAAGACAACCCAACTGCTAGATCCCTGATCGTCCCAACTGGGCTCCACTACTGATCAAATAGAAAAGAAACAACACAACGGACAGGATCTTCATCGAGCTCCCACTTGAGCTCAGTTGCGTCATCTGCACTGGTCTCATCGACACCTGCAGCTGTTTGGAAGTATCTGTGAGTCACGAGGACTCAGCAATCTCACACCCGCGAGATCAAGACTATTTAAGCTTGTAGGACAAGATGGTGCAAAGAGGTGGAGCTGCAGCGGCAAAAGCATGTATGGTGGCTAACTTGCGTAAATGAGAGCGAGAAGAGAAGCAAAGGAGCGGACGTCATCTAGCAATGACCAAGAAGTGATCCTGAACACCTACTTACGTCAAACATAACCCAGAAACCGTGTTCACTTCCCGGACTCCGCCGAGAAGAGACCATCACGGCTACACACGCGGTTGATGCGTTTTAATTAAGGTCAAGTGTCAAGTTCTCTACAACCGGACATTAACAAATTCCCATCTGCCTCATAACCGCGGGCACGGCTTTCGAAAGATAATACCCTGCAGGGGTGTCCCAACTTAGCCCATTATAAGCTCTCACGGTCAACGAAGGATAAACCTTCTCCCAGGAAGACCCGATCAGTCTCGGAATCCCGGTTTACAAGACATTTCGACAATGGTAAAACAAGACCAGCAAAGCCGCCCGAATGTGCCGACAAATCCCGATAGGAGCTGCACATATCTCGTTCTCAGGGCACACCGGATTGTCCAAGCTTCCGGTAGGCCAGCCCAGAGTTGCCCCTGGTGGCCACCGGCGACTGACAGGTTGGACCAACACTCAGAGGAGCACTGGCCCGGGGGTTTAAAATAAAGATGACCCTTGAGTCTGCAGAACCCAAGGGAAAAAGGCTTAGGTAGGCAAATGGTAAAACCAAGGTTGGGCCTTGCTGGAGGAGTTTTATTCAAGGCGAACTGTCAAGGGGGTCCCATAAATCACCCAACCGCGTAAGGAACGCAAAAATCAAGGAACATAACACCGGTATGACGGAAACTAGGGCGGCAAGAGTGGAACAAAACACCAGGCATAAGGCCGAGCCTTCCACCCTTTACCAAATATATAGATGCATTAATTAAGATAAGAGATATTGTGATATCCCAACATAAATAGAATCCAACATGGAACAATCTTCATCTTCACCTGCATCTAGCAATGCTATAAGAGGGGCTGAGCAAAAGCGGTAACATAGCCAAACAACGGTTTGCTAGGAAGGGTGACAAAGGTTAGAGGTTCATGGCAATTTGGGAGGCTTGAAGAGCAAGTGAATAGGTAACGCGGCATGGCAATAGAGCGAACGGCTAGCAAGCAAAGATAGAAGTGATCTCGAGGGTATGGTCATCTTGCCTGAGATCCCGCAAGGAAGAAGAACGAGTCCATGAAGAAGACAAACGGACGTAGTCGAACGAATCCTCACAACTCCGGAAAGAAACCGAAGCTAACGAGAGAAGCAACCCGGAAAGAAACAAACAACATAGTAAACAACCACCACATTCCCATGGCATGATGCAAAAACAAATATGATGCATGTCCGGTTTAATGAGGCATGGCATGGCAAAGTGCAACAAACAACACTACAAATTAAGTGGAGCTCAATATGCAACGAGTTGCATATTGACGAAACACCACATCAATTATTTAGTTCTCTCTCGTTTATGGACCCAACAATATTAAATGTTTTTAACCATGGCAAGAGGTGAAGCATAAGGAAACTACCTATTTAAGCAAGTTAAATGAGGCCGGAAACAAACAACAACAATTCCGGAAAATCCTCATGTCCATATATTGGGATTGGTACTGTTCTGCCATAAACGCAATTTTAATATTGTTAAACAGCAAAATAAAGTGCACCAAGTTAAACTAGGCATTTTTCTACCCCATTTACATATAAAGTTTATTAAAATCCGAGCTACGGTTATTTAGTTATGAAATAAATCATTTTAACATATTATTCGAGCAAATTTAATCAAACAACATTTTAAACAATTTTAACATGGGTGAAAATGGCATATTATTAAACTACACAAAATTCTAAGCATTTTACATATTTAAATCATGTTAATCCGATGCATGGTTTATTAGTTATTAATGCATGAACGTGAGGGGGTTTTCTGTAAACTATGAACTCCTGGATAATGCTAAAATTGCAGCGCAGGAAAAAAATAACACGGGCCGCATCTTGCTGGTCCGATAGAGTACAGGAGGGGGTACTGGAGGGGCTTCTCACCCATGGGCTTGGCCCGGTGAGGCAGAGGCGAACTGGGTCGGATCTGGAGAAGGCAAGGGGAGGCTGCTGGCCCAGGCGCGGAGGCCACGCACGACTGCGGTCAACGGGGGTGAGCGGGCGAGCTGTTCGCTTCTGAAGAACAGAAGCAGCAGCAGGCGGGACGAGGCGCTGGCTCAGGCGAGCGAAGCAGAGGCGCTAGACTTGACGGGCGGCGCAGATGGTCTCCAGCGAGGGCACCGGTGGTCGGGGACGGGGCCCAGGCGGCGGGATCCGGCCAGAACGGGCAAGGGCGGTGGAGGTGGCTCCTTGCTGGAGAGGAGGTCGGCGACGCGATGCAGAGGACGCAGGGGAGTCGGGGCGAGAGGAGCAGGGGCGACCACCGACGAGCACGCGACGACGGATCCGGCCATGGGGCGCCGGACTTGGCCGGAGAAGGGGCGGAGGCGCGCCGGGTTGGGGCGGCAGTGGCTCTGCTCGTTGCAGGGGAAGCAGATGGCAGCGGCAGGGAGTCGGCGGCGGCGAACGAGCGCGAGGCAGAGGAGGCAGGCCTGGCGACGAACGAGGTGAGGAGGCGCTCGGCAGGAGGCGAGGCAGGCAGCGGCGACGAATGAGGTGAGGAGGCGCTCGGGCACCTGCCGCTGGGTCGAGGCTCGAGGAGCTCCTCTCCTTTGGTGCTGGACACGCACGGGAGCCGGGAGGGGAGGCGGCTGGAGGATGAGGAGAGACGAGGGCGACGCCTGGAGCAGCCGCTGGAAGGGCTCCGACGAGGCGAGCTAGGGGAGGCCTCGGGCGCCATGGCTTTGTTCCTGGGAGGAGGATGAAGAGAGATGCCGAGAGGATTTGGATCATGGTGCGGGCTCTGTTGGTGGGGAAACGAGGGAGGCAGCGGTCGATGGATTGGATGGATCAGGTGGAGAGGTAGTTGGCTCGGGATGGATCCCGAGGAAGATGGTGGCGGCGGAGTGGGAAGGATGGGACAAGCTTCCTAAAGTTTAGGGTTGGACTATTTATATAGGTAGGGGATTAGGGTAGGGGTTTAACGCGATCCGTCCGATCGTAATCGGGCGGTCGATAATGAGTTGGGTAGAGCGTCCAACAAAGAAAACGGAGATGTTTTGTAG
Source organism: Triticum aestivum (assembly GCF_018294505.1). Taxonomy (NCBI): domain Eukaryota; kingdom Viridiplantae; phylum Streptophyta; class Magnoliopsida; order Poales; family Poaceae; genus Triticum; species Triticum aestivum. Next base: position 208,227,199 of record NC_057805.1, read on the forward strand.
ATGTTAGGGGATGATCCGGACCCAACGGTAACGAAAGTCCGGTTCGGGTTCGGGACAAATTTCGGACGCGCGCGAGGGGCGATGCACTGTGCAAAGAGGGACTCCGGTTTAAGCAAGAGGGAAAACGAAGAACGAGGTTGGTCTCGGAAGGGTCAGCGGAAGCAAGGGGGGACGCGGCCACTACGAGGGGATGCAAGTTTTTAAAACATGGCGGCAACGAAGTGCCGATGCAATGCAAATGATGCGATGACGAATGCAACAAACAAATAAAACACAGCTGACTCGCAAAACAAGGAAGGCAGACGGAGCATCGGTCTCGGGGCGTCACAACATACCAAACATGTCGGGTGGTATTCCATCATAGCATGCCATGTTTCATGAATTTTAGACGAGTTTTGGATTTACTAGAATTTAAAAACAAAGTATCTCAACGTTTTGCCGACAATCAATAGTGCCCCGGTGTTTGAAATTCATTCCCATTTCTTGCATGGGACCTAAGCATGCACCCAAGGACACACATTTGATATGTCGACCCATTTTTCTGCACTTGAGCATGTGCATGTAGTTCAAATTTGTATTATGCACATAAAATGCCTAGAAAACTCAGTTAATGTATATAAATGTCGAAACGAACCCCAAAATTGGAAATTTTAACACGACACTCCTGTGGCTCTATGTTGCCACTAGGAAAAAATTTGAAAATAGGAAGAGGCAACGAATATTGTTTCATCCACCAAGGAGGCACATTCCCTGCCAGAACCATGAGGCTTGTTGTAAGAAGCTCTGGTATGTGAGAAGCTTATACCCAAACCTACCCCAAATGGGATGATACGTCTCCAACGTATCTATAATTTTTGATTGTTCGATGCTATTATATTATCTGAAATAGATGTTTAATGGGCTTTCATATACCTTTTTATATTATTTTTGGGACTAACCTATTAACCGAAGGCCCAGTGCAAATTGCTGATTTTTGCCTATTTCAGTGTTTCGTAGAAAAGGAATATCAAACGGAATCCAAAAGGAATGAAACCTTCATGAGGATCTTTTTGGAACAAACGCAATCCAGGAGACTTGGAGTGGAGATCAAGGAAGCCACGAGGCGGCCACGAGGTAGGAGGGCGCGCCCAGGGGGTAGGCGCGCCCCCACCCTCGTGGGCCCCTCGTAGCTCCACCGACCTACTTCTTTCGCCTATATATACTCTTATACCCTAAAAACATCAAGGGGAGCCACAAAACCACTTTTCCACCGCCGCAACCTTCTGTACCCGTGAGATCCCATCATGGGGCCTTTTCCGGCGCTCCGTCGGAGGAGGATTCGATCATGGAGGGCTTCTACATCAACACCATAGCCTCTCCGATGATGTGTGAGTAGTTTACCACAGACCTTCGGGTCTATAGTTATTAGCTAGATGGCTTCTTCTCTTTCTTTGGATCTTAATACAAAGTTCTCCTCGATCTTCTTGGAGATCTATTTGATGGTAATTCTTTTTGCAGTGTGTTTGTCGAGATCCGATGAATTGTGGGTTTATGATCAAGATTGCCTATGAACAATATTTGATTCTTCTCTGAATTCTTATATGCATGATTTAATATCTTTGCAAGTCTCTTCGAATTATCAGTTTGGTTTGGCCTACTAGATTGATCTTTCTTGCAATGGGAGAAGTGCTTAGCTTTGGGTTCAATCTTGCGGTGCTCGATCCCAGTGACAGAAAGGGAAACGACACATACTGTATTGTTGCCATCGAGGATAAAAAGATGGGGTTTATATCATATTGCTTGAGTTTATCCCTCTACATCATGTCATCTTGCCTAATGCGTTACTCTGTTCTTATGAACTTAATACTCTAGATGCATGCTGGATAGGGGTCGATGTGTGGAGTAATAGTAGTAGATGTAGAATCGTTTCGGTCTACTTGTCACGGACGTGATGCCTATGTTCATGATCATGCCTAGATATTCTCATAACTATGCGCTTTTCTATCAATTGCTCGATAGTAATTTGTTCACCCACCGTAAGATATGCTATCTTGAGAGAAGCCACTAGTGAAACCTATGGCCCCCGGGTTTTACATCATATAAGTTTCCGATCTACAATTCTAGTTTACTATCTATTTTATTTTGCAATCTTTACTTTCCAATCTATACAACAAAAATACCAAAAATATTTATCTTATTATCTTTATCAGATCTCACTTTTGCAAGTGGCCGTGAAGGGATTGACAACCCCTTTATCGCATTGGTTGCAAGGTTCTTGATTGCAGGTACTAGGCGATTTGCATGTAGTCTCCTACTGGATTGATACCTTGGTTCTCAAGAACTGAGGGAAATACTTACACTACTTTGCTGCATCACCCTTTCCTCTTCAAGGAAAAACCAACGCATGCTCAAGAGGTAGCAAGAAGGATTTCTGGCACCGTTGCCGGGGAGATCTATGCACAAGTCAAGACATACCAAGTACCCTTCACAAACTCTTCTCCCTCGCATTACATTATTTGCCATTTGCCTCTCGTTTTCCTCTCCCCCACTTCATCTTAGCCTTTTCTTTGCCCCTTTCCTGTTTGCTTTTCTTTTTGCCATGGCCGAATCGAAAAGGGCTAAGGGTTCTCTCCCGAGTTTTAGTACTTTGGATAGTCCTTCTATTCTCTCTAAGCTCATAAATAATGATGCTATGGAGTAACCTACCAGGGTTATCAATGAGAGTTTGAATAATTTCGATGAAGATGATCCCGGAATTTTTCGCTATTTACTTGATGAGTCTTTGAAAGATGCTTGGGATAGGCTATTAAGGATCCGAGCTAGCTATGTGCCCCAATATCAAATTGAGATATACCTAAAAAGCTTTTATGTTGGCTTACCCTCTTCGCTCAAGCAAGTTTTAGATTCTATTTTTGAAGAAGGTTTTCTTGAGGGGGATGCCATAGATACTTATGAAAAGATGAAAACTATATTTGGGCACCCCCATGAGTGAGAAGGTTGAATCCACCTCTCTTTCGTGCTTTTATCACAATGAAATTATCAAAGAGATGAAGGCTAGCTTAGATGCAAATTTCCGTAGCGTTCTTAATCTTTCTTCCACCATTAATGGCCACGTGCTTTCTCAAAATAGAAATATAAATGCTATAGATAAGAAATTTTCCCTTTTCTTTCCCAATACCAAAGATGGCAATACCTAGATCTATTCTTGTTTTTATGCCTAGCTAGGGGCGTTAAACGATAGCGCTTGTTGAGAGGCAACCCAATTTTATTTTTGTTCCTTGCTTTTTTTTCTTGTTTAGTAATAAATAATTCATCTAGCCTCTGTTTGGATGTGTTTTTATGTTTTAATTAGTGTTTGTGCCATGTAGAACCAATAGGATCCTCTTGGGTGATAGTTGTTTGATCTTGCTGAAAAAGACAGAAACTTTGCGCTCACGAAACTAATTATTAAAATTCACCAGAACGTGATAAAATACTAATTCATTTTGCAGTAGATCAATATACAAATTGTCCAGGTTGTCCTAGTTTTTCAGAATTTTGGAGTTCCAGAAGTATTCGAACAAATCAGATTGCTATAGACTGTTCTGTTTTTGATAGATTCTGTTTTTCGTGTGTTGTTTGCTTATTTTAATGAATCTATGGCTAGTATCGGGGGGTATGAACCATAGAGAAGTTGGAATATAGTAGGTTTAACACCAATGTAAATAAAGAATGAGTTTATTACAGTACCTTAAAGTTGTGGTTTGTTTTCTTATACTAACGGAGCTCATGAGATTTTCTGTTGAGTTTTGTGTTGTGAAGTTTTCAAGTTTTTGGGTAATGATTTGATGGAATATGGAATAAGGATTGACAAGAGCCTAAGCTTGGGGATTCCCAAGGCACCCCAAGGTAAAATTCAAGGACAACCAAAAGCCTAAGCTTGGGGATGCCCCGGAAGGCATCCCCTCTTTCGTCTTCGTCTATCGGTGACTTTACTTGAGGCTATATTTTTATTCACCACATGATATGTGTTTTGCTTGGAGTATCTTGTATGATTTGAGTCCTTGCTTTTTAGTTTACCAGAATAATCCTTGCTGTGCACACCTTTTGGAGAGACACACATGAATCGGAATTTATTAGAATACTCTATGCGCTTCACTTATATCTTTTGAGCTAGATAATTTTGCTCTAGTGCTTCACTTATATCTTTTAGATCACGGTGGTGGTTTTATTTTATAGAAATTATTGATCTCTCATGCTTCACTTATATTATTTTTAGAGTCCTTTAGAATAGCATGGTAATTTGCTTTGGCTATAAAATTAGTCCTAATATGATAGGCATCCAAGATGGGTATAATAAAAACTTCCATATAAAGTGCATTGAATACTATGAGAAGTTTGATACTGGATGATTGTTTTGAGATATGAACACTACAGGAAACAGCTACTTTGCCGTCTGCCATGGCGGACGGCAAAGGCTCGAAAGGCGGACGGCAAAGACCTTTGCCGTCAGCCGCGGACGGCAAAAGGCTCCGGCAAAGAAGGCTACGGTAAACAGCTGCTTTGCCGTCTGCTTCCAGGCGGCGGACGGCAAAGGCTCTTTGCCGTCTGCGGCGGACGACAAAGAGGGCGGACGGCAATATTTGCGCTGTCAGTCCGTTAAGTGGCTAACGGCAGACCTTTGCCGTCCGCCGCAGACGGCAAAGAGCCTTTGGTCTTTGCCGTCCGCCTTATGATGTCATCTACACGTCACTAGATGGCAGGTTCTTTGCCGTCTGCCACTGATGGCAAAGTGCAGGTTCTTTGCCGTCTGCCATGGACGGCAAAGTCTTTGTCGTCTGCCACTATAGGCAAATTGACCAAATGGGTCAGCTCCCAGGAAGCACAGTTGGCTGCCACGTGGCTTCTTTGCCGTCCGCGGCAGACGGGAAAGGCTCTTTGCCGTCGGTGGCAGACGGCAAAGAGCCTGCATATTGTCTGTTTTTTCTGTTTTTTATTAAATCCCACAATTTGCAGCACATATCACATATATAAGTTTCATATCCAGCACATATCCAACACATATCTAGCACATAAGTTTCATATCACATATCACATCAGTTTCATCCATACACATTGTTCATACATAAGGAAGTTCCATCCATACACATTGTTCCATCCATATATATTACAATGCAAAGTGTCATGAAGATAGCAAGCTAGATACAATGCAAAGTTTCATCAAAGGAAAAGCAAGCACTCCATCATAGCAAGCTAGCTTCCATCAAGTGAATGAAATCTGCAAAATGGTAAATAAGAAAGTTAGAAATAGGTGACTAGAACAAGAAGAAGACTAGAACAAGAAGAAGACTAGAACAAGAAGTATATGTCATTTATGAGCTAACTTAGGTGAAATGGATCATATATGAGCTAACTAAGTTGAAATGGGTTGTTTATGAGCTAACTTAGTTGAAATGGATCATTTATGAGCTAACTTAGTTGAAATGGGTCGTTTATGAGCTAACTAAGGTGAAGGGCATCGTTTTTGAGCTAAGTAAGGTGAAATGGGTCATTTTGGAGCTAACCTAGTTGAAATGGATCGTTTTTGAGGTAACTAAGGTGAAATGGATCGTTTTTAGCTCACTTAGGTCAAATGGATCGTTTTTGAGCTAACTTAGTTGAAATGGATCGTTTTTGAGCTAACTTTGTAGAAATGGATCATTTTTAGCTAATTTAGTTGAAATGGATCGTTTTTGAGCTAACTTAGGTGAAATGGATCATTTACGAGCTAATTTAGTTGAAATGGATCTTTTTGAGCTAACTTAGGTGAAATGGATCATTTAAGAGCTAATTTAGGTGAAATGGATCGTTTTTTAGCTCACTTAGGTCAAATGGATCGTTTATGAGCTAAATTAGTTGAAATGGATCGTTTATGAGATAACCTAGGTAAGATGGGTCATTTTGGAGTTAACCTAGGTGAAATGGGCCATTTTAAAGCTAACGTAGGTAAAATGGATCATTTAGGAGCTAATGTAGGTAAAATGGGTCATTTTTGAGCTAACTTGGATGAACTGCATCATTTATAAGCTAACCTAGGTAAAATGGGTCATTTTGGAGGAAAATAAGCTAACTCTAGGTCATTATGGTAAGCATATTGGAGGAAATAAAGCTAAGTCTAGGTCTTTATGCATTTGTTAAGCAAAACACTAGAGAAACTTACCGTGATCAGGGAGGTGTAGGAGCGGGGTGGCTAGTGCCGGTACCTGGAGAAGGATCGTGCGATGCGTTTCTGGAGTTAAGCTGCACCAAAGATCATTTCCAATGTCTCGTTAGCATTACGACACTCAAATGTTAAGACTACCAAGTAATGTCCATTCAAACTAAACTCACCGTGCTCCCAGGAGCAATCACTGGCATCGGCGGAGCGGGCTGACCGGACTTCTCGCACACAGACTGCACATTTGGTTTTCAGAACAGAGTCATACTAGTTAGTAATGAGACTCAAATGTTAAGACTAGCAAGTAATCTGCAGAAGAAACTTACCACAAGGAGCTCGTACATGGCCCTTGCCTGCATGTCATTCCGTGCCCTCTCCTCCTCCATCATCTTTCTCATCCTCTCCTCCATCTCCCGCTGCCTCTCCGCCGCCTCCGCCAGAAGTTTCTCCGTTCTATCTCTCTCAGTCTGTATAGCAGCCTGCAACACCACTCACATGACCATTTGTAATCATTGATGGAAGCGCACACAATGTAATGGAGAAAGATAACTGAGTACGTATCACTAACCTTGATGGCGAGTTGCACTGGCCGTTCACGAGGCCTTATCTCAGGAGCGGAGCTCGACTGGCGCGCCTTGATCTCCGGGAGAGTGCTAGGACAACGGATAAGTCCATCTCCAATGGCTATGGAGCCATGGGACCTCCCGCCACCAGATATCATCACCAGCTCTGGATCAATGGGACCCTGGCTCAGGTTAAAGTCCTCCCCTTTCCTCGCCTTCCCCTCATCTCTATATCTCACGAGCTTGTTGTGGGAGGAGATGTTGGTGAAGTTGTTTGCATCATCGAGGTCAGACTGAGAGAAAGCCTTGACTTTCTTGTAAGAGGCAGTGTGGGCCATGGCATACAGGTCGTACACCTCTGGCACCTTATCCGCCTTATTGTGGCGTGCCTGAAAGAGAGAAACAATGAAAATTAGTAATTAAAGGGCTCAAGCTAGCATGATGAATGAATTGCATGAATCATGAAGCAAACCACATACCCAGTTGCGCCCGAACTGATATAAGTTGGAGCTGCCTTGATGGTGTGGCACACCTTCCATTTGGGCACGTTTGTCCTTGGCCTGGTTGTGGAGGGCTAGCCATTCTTGTGAGCACCACTCATCGACCAACACCTCCCAACAATCCATCCGATCCGCACACCATCTCGGAGGCGCCTAAGTTAGCAAATAGAAACTTGAGCGCTACGGCTAAGAATTACTAAATGAAGGAACTTAAGTAGAAGGCCTTAAGAATTACCTTCATGTACTGCTCCTTACTCAGGAACTTATCGCGGCACGCCGGCTTGGTCTTCTTGATACCACGCAAGGCATAGTAGTCTCGAACAGCCTGCACCCGAGCCTCGTGCCGTAAGTTCTGGAGTAGGCGCTTGCAGACGTTCTCGATAACATTTGCGCACTCCTCCTCGTATCCCTCCTCACACCTGTAGAATGTCTGCAATCAAATGAGACAATATTGATTAGTACAATTAATAACTAGCTAGTTGAAGATTTTGAAATGTGTAAAGGAGAAATTACCCAGAACGTCCTGATCACCATGTCTGCCCTCGTGTCGCACACGACACCGTCGATAATGACATCCGGCGGGGCCGGGGCAGCCACGTAGTGCTCCCAGCTCAACCCAAGCTCTGGAAGCCGACCCTCACCAGGCAACGTGACAAACCCTGGGAAGTTTTGCCGGCAAAGAACTCCAAGGACGGAGTTGGGCCGGCGGACACTATGATGGTGGTCCCAACCCCTGCAGCATGACAAGGCCAACGCATTAGTTATTTGAAGAAACGTGAATGCAGAAGGTACAAAAATTTTAAATGCACTTACGTACCTCTCCCCATCAGGGAAGATCAACCACCTCTGCTCGCGGGTCGCCGGCACGGACGGGAGCCGTGTAGCACCACGCTGGTAGACGGTGCCACCCTCCTCCTCAAGATCAGTCGGCTCCCCGCCATCATCAGCATGGCCACTCGGCTCCTCGGGCTGATCCGGCCAGGTACCCCATCCGGACGTGTGCTCCTCCGGGGTCTCGTGGGCCGAAGGCCAGTCGACCCGAGGCTCGTGGGCCCAAGACCCGTGGACCGGAGGCTCGTGGACCGGAGTCCGTGTAGCCTCCTCCTCGGACGAGTCCACCCTAGCAGTCACGTGCTCGGGTGAAACAGCTGGGGGTGGCGGCGAGGAAGGCGCCCTAGCAGTCACCCTACCTCCTCTCCCGCGACCACGTGCCCCACCTCCTCTCTTCCTACCTCGTCCCCTGCTGGGCACCGCGGTGGACGAAGAAGGGCTCGGCGGTGTGGACATACTGTCCAGCAACGCTCGGCGAAGAGGTACGTCTGGAATCGAAGACCTCAGACCACGCGCCGAGGAAGAAGGGGCCTTGGCGCGCTCCCGACCAGCGCCCACCATCTTTCAACACCTGCCATGACAAACAGTAAACGAAATTAGTACAACATAAAAAAAAGACCGACATGAATAATAATATGTGTATCACTTAAGTGTATCATCATCAAGTACAACATTAAAAAATTTAATACCTGACACTACTAATAATCTCGATCAGTATCATCAATAAATGCATAATCATCATCATCACTATAATCAATGACGGGCTCATAGGGTTCAGTGGCATCAACATGTGCAAGGCCACCTTGACGTAATCGGTCAAGCAATGACAGGTCATCCGCAGCAGTAACCTCTTCTTGTTCCGGCTCTTCTTGTTCCTCCTCTGGGGTGATGTCGGATTCACTGTCACTGTTTACTTCAATGTTTTGGGGTGAAGTATAGCGGTTCTCGAAACGCTTTTTGGAAAGACGTGTCTCTTGGAAGAATTCTCCTTCATATGTGTCTGGGTTAATGTGAGGTTCATAATCCTCTTCCTTTGGGGGAGATAGTCTAGCACGTGGCGGCACTTCATAAACGACATCCCAACCTTTCAGATTTGGATTAGTTTGGCAGGCCCACGGTAGATAGAATACTTGGGTCGCCTGTTGAGCCGTAACATAGACATCAGGAACATCTAAATGGGTGCTTTGGTTGATTTCAACTAGCCCTATATGTTCATGAGTTCTTCTAGTCTCCTTCGGCTGAAACCAATAACATTTGAAGACTACGACATTCGGTGGGTTTTCACCATAGAATAGAAGTTCATAAATTGCTTCAACTCTCCCATAATACTCGGTACCTCCTTCGCCGATAGCAGATACACAACAATTTGTAGACTTTCGGTCGGCCATAGATAGCTCTTTGCCATAGGTACGAAAGCGATACCCGTTGATGTCGTATTTGTCAAATGAACGGACCTTATAGTCAAAACCATTAGCGACTTGTCTCAATTCGGCGTCCATAGACTCTGAATTAGCCTACAAGTTTAATATGAAAGGATTGTTGCATTACGCACAAATTAGCGAATGAAACCGGGATAGCCGCCTACAAATTAGCCTACAAGTCTAATAGAAATTACCGTTTGTTTGAACCAAGAGATGAAACCGGGATAGCCGCCACCTTGCTTTGCGAGAAGCTCATACTCTTCGACAGAATCCCTTTGGATCACCGCTCCATACGAGAATAAGGCGACGTATCGACTGTATGAAATATCCAGGAATAAGAGCAGTTCAAAGGAAATAGAAGTTGCGAAACTATGTACCGAGAACTTACTCGATGTACGGCCGCACTTCTATCAGGTTGTTGAAGATATACAACGAAATGGTCCGCCATTGTTCGTTATCCAAAGATACTGGATTTGAAACACTGGCTGGTGCGAGATTCCCTTTGAATAGGCTGAGGTTGGATCCACCCTTTTTAGGGTCGTCAGCATTGTACCGAGGCTTCGGATTATGCAAATGACGATTTTTGGCTTCGTAGTGTGTTGTCACGAAGTTTGCCGCCTCCTCAGTGATGAATGCCTCAGCCATCGATGCTTCAATTCTACGTTTATTTTTACATTTTTGTCGAAGCGTCTTCTGCATCCTCTCAGTTGGGTAGCACCAACGATTTTGCACGGGCCCCCCCAATCTTGCCTCGGTCGGGAGATGCAAAATCAAATGTTGCATTGGATTAAAGAAGCCCGGTGGAAAGATCTTCTCTAACTTGCAGATCAACTCCGGCGCCAACTCTTCCATTTCTTCTAGCACGCGAGGCGATAGTTCTTTCGCACAAAGAACACGGAAGAAATAGCTGAGTTCTGCCAGTACTAGCCATTCATCCTCAGGGATGAAGCCACGCAACATCACCGGCATTACCCGCTCAATCCATATGTGCCAATCATGACTCTTGAGACCAAATATCTTCAATTTATCAAGACTGGCTCCCCTCTGTAGATTCACTGCATACCCATCGGGGAACATCAACTGCATTTTCACCCACAAGATAATTTCCCTCATAGCCGGCCTTCCAAGATTGAACCATGCCTTTGGCTTCGTCCAGTTCTGCTTTCCTTTCGGTTCTTTCATGTTTTGTAACGGCCTATCACATAGCGCCTCTAGATCGACTCTAGCCTTAGTATTATCCTTTGACTTCCCATCTATGCCGAACAATGTACCAAAAAGTGCCTCGGCGATATTCTTCTCAGTGTGCATCACGTCGATGTTGTGTGGGCAAAGGAGGTCTTTGAAGTAAGGCAGATCCCATAAGCATGTTTTGTGAGTCCAGGCGTGCTTAGAATTATACCCCTTGAAGTACCCTGGATGCTCGGGATCTGGCTCGAGAGCGTTTAACTGATCCAGGGTCTGTTGGCCTGTCAATGCATGTGGTGCAGAGTTTTTGACAACTCTACCTCTGATGAAGTTCTTCTTGTCTTTCCTGAACTTATGGCGAGGATTCAGGAAATCTCTATGCATGTCGAAGCAAGAAAACTTGCGACCGGCCTGAAGCCAACGAAACTCAAGAGCTCCCTTGCATGTGGGGCACGGGAACCTTCCATGCACACACCAGCCAACGAATAGCGCATACGCCGGCAAGTCATGCGTCGAGTACATGTACCAGACACGCATTATGAAGTTCCGTTTGCTATAGGCATCGTATGTCTTGAACCCATTATCCCAGGCTTCTTGCAATTCGTCCTTAAGCGGTTGCATGTACACATTCATATTTTTCCCCGGATAGTTGGGCCCTGGAATTATCAACGTCAGGAAAATGTTCTTTCTTTGCATAATCTGTCCGGGGGGGAGATTGACTGGAAAGACAAATACGGGCCAACAACTGTATTGGGCTGCCGTCATACCAAACACACTGAACCCATCTGTGCTGATGCCGACTCGAGGATGCCTCGGATCTGCCGCTTTGTCACCATGTAATTCATCAAACTTTTTCCACGCAACACCATCCGATGTGTGTACAATCATCAGATTCCCATCTGCATCTAGTTCGGTTCTTTTGCCCGTTTTGTGCCATGTCATCTGTCTGGCCGTCTCTTCGACCATGAAAAGACGTTGAAGTCTTGGTACGATTGGCATATACCGAAGAACACTAACGGGGATTTTGGTCTGTGTCTTCTCACCCATACCGTTGTCTACCACAACATACCTGGAAGACTTGCAAATGGGACAACAGTTCAAGTCCGCATAGTCAAGCCTAAACAAGACACATCCTTTCTCACAGGCATGTATCTTATCATAGGGCATCTTCAGTGCA